>NW_017728994.1:16821935-16828555 GCF_001723915.1 Gavialis gangeticus | reverse complement strand
GCACTGAGGGGTACTGTGTGCAGTGGACACTACCATATCTGTTGCTCAGATAGGCCGCACTTACCTATCCTTGTGGTAGGTTCCCATCAGTATGTTTGCCCAATATGGGCCATGTGTTCTTGTGCGTGAATTGAAGGCAAAGGGGATATTTTCCCATGCTGATTGGGGGGGGACCTTGTCTTATATTTGAGTAAATATGGTATTTTTTAATGAGGAATGTTTGGGCTTCATGTTTCCGTGGTGTGTCTGTTTTCTGGGAGGAAGGAGTAAACCTAAGACAAATACTAGTGTATGGAATATGTGTATCTATGTGCATTTACTCATAGGAAGTTGATGCATCAGAAAATATTATCAATGATCAGAGTTTGATACGTGCCCTAGTTAAATTTCTAAACGTCAGTTCTTCAGTCTGTGGCTTTTTAATGTGGTTGTTTAAACACAAAAAGATCTAGGTTGCTTGTGAACTCCTTTTAGTGATATGAAAAATGGGTCCTGGTATAGAAAAGGTCGGAAGCACTAGACTAATGTAATATTTTTAATAGAGGAATTGCAGAATATACTGAGACATGGTGTACTTTGAATATACACTTTATTTGCTATCTATATATTTTTTTAGAAAAGTCTTTTTAAAGTTTTGATTCAGACTTAGTATAGCTGCTTTATTTCTACAATGTGCTTCTCATCCTTCCTCTCCTATAAACACTGACCACTCTAAACACTTTTGCTTATAGTGTTTTTTCTAGTCCATCTGGAGTAGCTACACATCATCCAGTGTTACATAGCAAGATCCTCAGTTGCTGTAACTTGGGATGGCTAAGTTGAGACTTCTGTGAAGCTGTGTCAGTTTACATCACCTCAGAACATGGCCTATATTCTATTTCAGCTTTTTTTAAAAAGTAAATTTCACTCTTCTTTGGTACCCAGGTTTTTTTTCATGATTACCCAGTTTTGTATCAACCAAGTTGTGGACTTAATTGCTGTTCAGATTCTTCTACTAAGCTAGCTTTTGGTAAAGAGCTGGGCCACCATAATTCAAAAGAGGTTTCTTTGACAGAACTCTTTCACAAAACTTTCACTGTTCAACCAGCGGCCACATACAAACATACAGTTTCTTCTGGGAGAAACCACAAGTGTGCAGATGTTCAGGATTTTCTCCCAGAGCAAAAATGGCTGCTTCAAGAGAAAAAATAACTTGTGAATAACCAGGTTTGAATCACTCCAAGGAAAGATTGTCCTGGGAGAGTAAATGTCTGTACAGCCTACCCTTCTTGGAGAAGCCACAGCACAGTCCTCCAGCATCCCAGGATGCTTTACTCCTGCACTCTCCCAGAAGACAGTGTTGCTTTCTGGACCCTACTGCTCCCACTAAGCAGGGAGCAGAACATGCCACTTTCACAATCCTACCTTGTGCTGCAGGGAGACCCTACAGGCTGATGCTGAACTGTCTGGGCCAATCAATCTGGGCTGCCCTGTGTTTGCTGCCATCTATTCTGAGCAGACTGAGGGAGTCTTCAGAGAATGCTGAATGTGTGCACAGGGTGGCTAGGATCTGGAACCAACTTCCAAGGGAAGTGGTGCTCGCTCCTACCCTGGGGGTCTTCAAAAGGAGGCTAGACAAACACCTAGCTGGGGTCCTTTGACCCCAGCATTCTTTCCTGCCCATGGCAGGGGTTTGGACTTAATGATCTGCTCAGGTCCCTTCCGACCCTACCAACTATGAAACTGCACAGCATCAGCACTGTAAGCTCTGTGCTCTTCAAGGGCTCAGCACTGAAATGGCTGTTCAAGCATCTCCGGGGCTCTTCAAGGGCTCAGCATTCAAATATCTATTCAGGCATCTCTGGGTAAGCTTATATCAGAAGAATAAACATGGGAGAGTTCTCCCAGGTTATTTGAATGTATGTACACAGCCAACGCTCCTTTTGCTGCAGTAGATTCATGGATTTGCAGTCACTCTTATCTCCATCCTTTGAAACTTTTGAGCCACATGGCTCTTCAACTTGGCAGAAAATATTATAGAGTTTTGGAGGTTTGGGGGGGGTGTTATTTTTTAATTCCCTACTGCATGTATTGGGTAGTTTTTTCTTGCAGTCAACAAACAAGAAACAGCTTCTAATCACTTTAAAATATTTTTCCCTATAGGACTGTGAAAATGTTAATGTATGCGTTTACTAAGGAGTGTATTGACTGGGTAAAGTGGATCTGTGCTGGAGTTCTGTGGAGCACTATTGTGGGTTTCAGACTCATAAAAATCTCCTGGTTATTACCAGGTGGATTTTAGGAACTATAAGAGAAATCACATGTGGTTCTAAGGAGGATTCTCCAAGCTCCAGTTTGAGTCAACATTTTTTTTATGTCTGATAATAGCTGAATCTACCTTGAAAATCTTTCCTTTTTATAACATGAAAGAAAGAATGGTTCCTGGAAACACAAACTGGTGAGGTAAGCTGCAAGGAAAAAGCAATTCAACCAAGGTGATGAACTGGTTGCTGGATGAGAAGAAACAAGCTAGAGTCCTTTATTTGATACAATCTTTAAGTTCAGTTCAGCATCTGTTAAATGATTGCATATTTTTGTAGTCTTTTGTGGTCTTTATGTGTGCAAACATTATAAGTGATCTAAGGCACTGAGTAATAATGGGCATTTATACACCCGGAAGTCTGGGGGGCTTTAGTTAAAGTGCTCCAGCCACCATTTTACAGTGCAGGAATGCAGATGCACATCATGCTAGAGTATGGTAATTATCATGCTCCAGCAGAATTGATTAATCGAACCTGCTCTGACGAGTTGTAATTACAGTGCATCAGAGCAGCCTCAATGTATGTGTATAGGTGCCCAATGATTATTAGTCTTCAAATTAAAGAGAACCATTTTAATATTTCTCCACCTGTGGATAGAGACACGCAAGGCCTTGAAGAGGCTATTGTGATCCTCTAGCTTGACATCCCACAAAATACAAGCCAAAGGACTTGATTAATTTTTGTTGGAAGTAGTTATGTGGCTGGGTTTTTTTTTTTCTAGTAATTTTGTAAGTATTAGATGTTACTTGGGTAACATCTTTTCATAACATAAAAGATGTTCTTTCATGTTATGAAAATCCATGCATAGTTTGTTTTGTTTTGTTTTTTATAGAGAAGATGGTTCTAAAGCGTATTCTAGAATTAACTGGGCTGTCAGATTTTAGTCGGGTATTAGTGATCTCAAAGTCAGGTAAACTCCAGGGTTGCACTTTTTTCCTGTGTAGAAGGAAAACAGTAACTTAACATCTGAAGAATGAAAGTTATGCAGATGTTCAAAAGGCCAAATAAAACAAATAGATGGGCCATAGCTGCAGGAACATTCAAAGAAAGGAACGTTTGCTGTTGTGATCAGTATGTGTGCTCTAGCATACTGCTGGTTTTCATCTACTTGAGGGAAATAACATGATGAATAACTTTTTTACCTACTCTTGTCCTATTGTGAATGTAAATATGCAGTTACAATTACTGAGATTTCCAGAAAATATTTTGCCTGTTAAAAAGAAATACCTGGCAGCATAATAAACATGGTTGTGCTCTTTCCTAATAAGGATGTAGAAAGTTTTTCAGAAATACAGGTAGGGAATTTTGTGTGCTTAACTTTCATTTTCTTTCAGTGAGAACTCTACACCTAACATACTAGATGGTCAGTTAAACTAAATGGATGGAGAGGTGAGCTGAATGGTATCTTAAAAAATGGAGCTGTATTCTTTTAAAGAAAGGTATTCTAGTAGCCCTGCAGACTGGTTTAATAAAGTATTTTGTCAGTTTCCACTACTGGCTGTATATTCTTGCTCAGCAACAGAAACTTCTTAGGCACGTGGCCCTTCAATTTGGCAGAAAATATTATACATTTAGTGAGGGGTTTTTGGGGAGTGGAGGTTGTATGTTTTCTGTTTTGTTTGTTTGTTTGCATTCCCCTCTCCACTGCATGCAATGGGTAGATCTTTTCTGCAGTCAGTAAACAATAAAGAGTATCTAACCACTTTTAAAGTATTTCCTCTATTAAACTGTGAAATGTTAACTGCTATGGCTAAGTTAAGACAGTCAAAAAGCCTGAGGCTGAATTGATTCAATCTTTGCAGGTTAATCTAAGCTGCATAGATTGAACCAATAAGCAAGTGAACAGACATTCACTTTTGATTCTGGAAATGCAGCCCCAAGACTGCAGTGGCCCAGGCCAGAAGCCAAGGGGTGCTAGAACATGCCTTCCTGCTCAGCTGGAGCAGAAAGCTTGGGCCAAGGCCAGCCTGCCCACCCTGTGAGCAGGGATTTGTGGGGAAGGTTCAAAGTGTCTTGGGATGCTGGGAGACTGTGAGTTAACTTGAATCTGGAGGTGCTCTGGGACAGAAGTTTAATAAACCAATTTGACCTAACTCAGTTGCATCTGATACTGCATCCATCCAGGTTGATCTTAAACTAGTTTTGGACATTTGAAAGCAGTTTACGTGCACTGAACTTCTGTTGTGTTACAGAATTAAACTGGTTTCCGATTACTTATACTGGTTTACTGTAATTTCTGTTCCTAGCCTATGGGATTCCCCTCTCCCCCTACTTTTAGGCTACAGTGTGTTTGCCACAATTCACTAAGGAGTGCAGTAACTATAAGATGGATCTACGCTGGTTTCAGATATACAGATATCTGCTGGTCATTACCAGGTGTATTTTAGGAATTATAAGAGAAATCATATGTGGTTCTAAGGAGGATTCTCCAAGCTTCAGTTTTAGGAACTTTGACCTCTCTGTGCTGGTGGCATTACCATGTCATGACTGAATACCAGATTTGCTAAGTCATTTGGCACTTGGGTCAACAGAGGCTTTCTTAACATTGTGGGAAATGTTTCATAGACTGAAGGAAAAGGTGTGTGGTATGTGTAGGAGTTGGGGCAATTCAGTGATACAGTTGCATTCCCCTTTGATTCTTGGCCCATGCAAAATTTAAAACCCACTGCCTGGGAGGTGCAGCAGCATTTCTGCAGCACTGATGCAGCTAGTTAATTTTATGTCTCTTTATAATCTACCCAGTTCCTACTAAATTCTTTCTACTCCACAGGTGTTAACAACCCTCCCCTTTTTAATTATCTTGATGGTCCACTAGTCAAACTATCCTTTCCTTTGCAATTCTGCTGTCTGTTGGCTATCCTGGTAATGTCTCTTCTGTTTCACACCTCTGCAGACTGGTTTATCTCTAGCTAAAAACCTTAGTTCCATTGTGATGATATGAATATAGATGTAGAAATAACTGATAGTGAAGTACTGAAGGTACTATCAAGACACTCAAGAAGGTGAGATTTTGTTTTATGAATCTGAATGAGATGCCTATTTAACTATAATGACTACATGACAAATGCAAGAATATCTTTTTATTATTTATCTAGTTTTCCAGCAGGAGAACCTCAAACTGACACTGAAATTAGAATGCTTTCAGGTAGGATAATTAAGCAGATTGGGACTGTCAAAATAGTCCACTGCAAATGGTCAGCAGTGGTAATGATGTGTCCCCACACAACCTGATGCAAACTGAAATGAACCTTGGTGGATGTGAGTGTGGAGCTGATTCTGACAGAATTAATGAACTATCAGAACTATTGGTAATTTTCATTTTGAATGGTAGAGAAACCATTTTGAAACTACCCTAAGCTAAGGTTATGGTTGTAGGCTATGACATAAAAGCAGTCAGCAAGCTTAATAAGAGAGCTTGATGCCTTTTCACCATTAGCATTTTGGGGAAGTCTGATTTTTCAAGTTCCACCTCAGTTTTTGCCAGTTTCTATGCCTGTGGTTTTTTGCATGTGTACTTAAGACATCTACTTGGCTTCTCCATATCAAGTTAAGTTCCTGCTACATGGGAGTTGTTTCTATGTCCAGTCATGGACCTATAGTTTGCTTTAATATTTGAATCTAATACGTATACATCATTATGCATAATAGAATGCAAGTGCCTTAAATGTATAACATTTTGAATTGTATGCAAAACTTTAATTTCTTTATAAAAGCATTAATGAGTCAGTAAAAGTACACATGTGGTATCAATAAGAACTATCTCTGTTTTCCTTCATGTCAGAGAAAGATGAGAAGAAATGTATTTTCTTGCTGATGACCTTGATGATAACTTATGCTTCCTTCACCAAATACCTATAAGCAATATTTCCAATATTCTCCATTGTAGAATTGTTTATGACTTTATTAATTATTTTCAAGTAGTGCCTAGAGACACCATCTTAGAGTGGGAGCTAATGATGCGAAAGTTTTATAATCTGGATAGATGAGAGAAAGTATGGGGGAGGGCATCCAGGGAGGTAGAAGAAACCACAAATAGAGAACAGATCTCCTTATTCCTAAACCAGTGCTCTTTCTATTAATCTGGAAAGTGGACAACACCATCCAAGACACTGGAGAGTCTAAGATTGAGGTTACTTTTGGGAAGAGCTGCATACTCGGTCTGAGAGCTGTGAATTGACCTGAAAACAAATTTCTGTTTTGCTCTGTTTTAATTCTTTCTCCCTGCTGTCATAAGAAAACCTGACACATATGTGCTGACTGTGATTTCGTGGCAAGGTTACTAGACCTATGCTCTGAACATTTAAAAAAAAAAAAAAAAAA
>NW_017728994.1:16818572-16821925 GCF_001723915.1 Gavialis gangeticus | reverse complement strand
CATATGTGGTGTCTGTGATTTCGGGGGAAGGGTACTAGGCCTAAGCTCTGAACATTTTAAAAAAAAAAAAAAAAAAGTACCTATAAATAAAGAGGCAACACAAATCCATAGAATGGGGAAACAGGCAAATCTTACATCTTGGCTGCTGTGTCCAATATATAAAATACACAAATTTGGTTTCATTTGTTTACCTAGCCAGGTGCATTTCATGCTTCTGCTGCCAGCTTGTTCTTTTTTTGCATCATGTTCAACTAGAATGAAGATTTTTTTTTATCTGGTCAGAAGAGGGAGTGTAGGGGGGAGGGAGGGGAAGGCAGATGTTTAAATCCATTTAGTTAGCATAGCAAGGAGGCTTACTGCACATTGGTCTGAGATCTTGAGGCTTCCTCTTCCAACTCACTGTTAAATTATGTTATTGTATTTAAACAAATCAATTTTGTTGCAGAGTTTTTCCTGTCATAATGATCAGTTTGCTGCACAAATCTCATTGATTTCTCACAGGCCTGAAAAACAGTTGATGAATAGCACTGGGACAAATGTGGAGAGACTCATTTTGTGGCTGCTTGGAGAAACCAGGACTAACCACAACCTCCTTTTCTTGCTTCCCCTCCCTCAATCTTTTGCACTGAAACCTAGGCTCTGGCTAAAACAAGCCGGGGCTCCCGATAAAAATAAAATGGAACCCACAAGGGAATATGAGCTCTCAAGAATAGAGAGGAAGACAAACACCCTGTGACTGAAAAAATACTATAGCTGAGGTCAGCAATGCCCTGTCAACTGGGGCATGAATTCCATCAGACCTGAACCTTTCTACCAAAGAGAACCAAATTCTCTGTGGCTGGACTAATCAGAAGACAGGCCTTCCTGCACTTGCTCTCACAGTCTGACCTTGCTTGTTTATATTTTGTAAACTCAGAGTCAGAATAATTTGCGCATGAGGCTGACTTCTCCACTCGTCTTCCCACTGGTGAGAACTGTTTTTTTGGCAAACACAGGTGGAGGGAAACATAAAAATGATACTGGGGAAGGAAAGTTTCTTCTGATAACAGCATATCATGTATATTAATTGTCACTCATTCATGCTTCTTTTTGGTTTACATTCTCTTTTTTGTAGCAGGAAGCATCCTCCTTTTTTTTCCCCCACCCTAATGCAAATAACCTTGTATATAAACTGTAAGCATATTCAGCTTGATTGTAAATATGATTTTGACAAATTTCCTACCTTTGCTATCACCCCCACTCAACTTTCTTTCTCCAAACAATCCAGTATATTAGTACAGGAGCTGTGGGACTGCTATGTAGATTCTGATAGTAACTGTATGCTGCTGCTGGCTATTGCTTAGTGCCTACTATCAATCATCCACATACAGTTTTACCTTCCACTCTGATTTTTATTCACACCAAGGACAACAACCATTTGAAAAGTCCCATTCTTACACTTCAGTAGAGAAACCTGCTACTTACCATTCTAAATACCATTTTCACAGTGTACTGCTACAACTTGAAGTCCTAATTGCAGACAATATTTCATCTGCACCAAGACCTGCAGTATCTAATTGTTCATGATACTACTATGGTCCTTGAAGTTAAAGTATTAATTGTAGGACTATTAGCATATCACTATTTGAAAAGGTAGTCCTTTTTGTTTAAGTATCTGTAAGTACACTGTGCTTCCTATGAGCTAATATAACTTCAAAATCAACTGATAGAGCTCAGCAAGCTTACTGTTAGGAATATCAATCCTTATTAATAAAATAATGAAAAGGAAAGATAGGTTGGATAATAACACAAAGTACAAATAAAACGTGGGCCTCTTCTTGCTAGGAGTACTTCAGAATGAAGCTGTTCAGTGTGCTAATGAAATGGTTCCCTTACAGTCTAGGTTAAATCTGTGAAATGGTGAGTTTTGGCCTCACCAAGCAGATAGTTTTATAGCAACACTGATCTGTGGATGTTTTTCTCCATGTTCTCTGTCTGTGTTCATGGAACACCTCAAGGCACATCCATACATGCAAGCACATGCACTTGGAGAAGCTCAAATAGCAGCAGCACAAATTTGTGCTGGGGATTTGTGCCTCCGCACATGTGCCCAAACATGCACTTTGGTGTAGGGCAAATTGTGCCACTTGGGGCAAACTCATCCTGCCCAGCACCTCCCAGATCTGCAGCCAGGAGGAGCTAGAGCCTGGGGTCAGCTCTTGTGCTGGCTCCTGCAGTATAAAAAGCTTCCCTGGCCAACAGCTCAGGGCTGTTTTCCCTCAGGAGCTTCTGAGGCCTAACCAGTTGGTGTCTGGGGTACTAGCCCCTTGTGCCACCTGGACCACTGTGCCAGCCCTAACCTAGTGTGGCCCCTGTACTCTACCCACTGCAGCAGTCTGGCAGTGGGGCTGCTGGCTGGCTGTGACCTGCTGCCACCTGTGACAGCATGCGGCCCCATGGCCACCTAGGCTGTGGAATGGGCACTGCAGCGGAGCCTCCTGCACTTCTGGGCCAGCTTCCAGTGGACCTTGTCTACAGTTGGCCTTCAGGTGGCAGTGCTGTAATGTCTTCTGGTGTCCCTGCTTTGCCATCTGGGCAGCTATTGCCCAGATGTGCTCCTTGTGGTGGCCCACTTCGAACAGGTGAAGTGTATCCTCCTGGCCCCAAATGGCCAGGAGGTCAGCCACCTTGTATGCCCCAAATGGCCAGGAGGCAGGCTCCTCTGCTCAAGTCCTGCCACTTGCCTCACCAGCAGGGATCCTGGTATCCCCTGTTTGAAAACTGCAGATTTCTGATTTTAAAAAATCCCAATTCTCTTATTAAAATACCCAAAATCCAGGTTCTTCCATGATTAAAATGAAACGCCACTATATAGAGAGATAAGTTGGGCAATATTTTATTGATATATTTACCATTGTAATGGAATTTGGAAGCCTACCAGTGCCTCTATCATCATAATAAAACAAATTCTAAATATCTGTACACTTTGGCATTTGCTTTTGGTTATTTTTATCATAGAAAAATCAGAGCTGCCCCTGCCCCCTTCCCTTACCAGGGTGTGGGGCACTGAGTAGTGCCGACATGCCACTGCCCTGCCTCTGCCCTTCATTCCCAACCCTGCTGGTGCCCCTCACTCCTGACCCTGCAGCCCCTGCCTGCCCTCCACAGCTGTCTCACCCACTGCTTTGTGGCTCTGAGCAGTGCCAGCCCTTGCTGTTCTGCTCCCTGCACCTGTGTCCAGGTGCCAGCAATCCCCACACTGTTCCTGAGAAGCCCTTAACTGGGGCTCAGGGACTGTCCTGGCCAAGGCCCTTCCCTTCCAAGCTGGCCTTCCCCTGCACAGGCTGCTCTAGGGGGCGGGGGGGTCTAAGCCC
>NW_017728994.1:16813208-16813572 GCF_001723915.1 Gavialis gangeticus | reverse complement strand
GCGGCGGCCAATTGGGATGCTCATGCCGGCTCCTGCCAAAGACCCCCAGTGGTACAGTGCTGCTTCAGAAAGGTGGCTGCACATGGTGTCAGCTCAGCCCACGTGCCCTCAGGCAGAACCAAACTAGCTCCTGCTGTCACCCGGGGCTTCCAGCTGTGTAGGCAGAAGCGGTACACCCTGAGGCTGGGCCAAGTCCTGCACGCTTGGAGCCGGCCTGGCCCAATGGCACACAAGGCACATGGAGGCAGGACCTGGTCTAGCCTGAGGGTCCGCAGCTTCTGCCTGCACAACCAGAAGCCCCAGGTGACAGCTGGAGCCAGCCCGTTCTGCCTGAGGGCACGTGGGCTGGGCTGGGCTGGGCTGA
>NW_017728994.1:16806073-16808208 GCF_001723915.1 Gavialis gangeticus | reverse complement strand
CATGATACTACTATGGTCCTTGAAGTTAAAGTATTAATTGTAGGACTATTAGCATATCACTATTTGAAAAGGTAGTCCTTTTTGTTTAAGTATCTGTAAGTACACTGTGCTTCCTATGAGCTAATATAACTTCAAAATCAACTGATAGAGCTCAGCAAGCTTACTGTTAGGAATATCAATCCTTATTAATAAAATAATGAAAAGGAAAGATAGGTTGGATAATAACACAAAGTACAAATAAAACGTGGGCCTCTTCTTGCTAGGAGTACTTCAGAATGAAGCTGTTCAGTGTGCTAATGAAATGGTTCCCTTACAGTCTAGGTTAAATCTGTGAAATGGTGAGTTTTGGCCTCACCAAGCAGATAGTTTTATAGCAACACTGATCTGTGGATGTTTTTCTCCATGTTCTCTGTCTGTGTTCATGGAACACCTCAAGGCACATCCATACATGCAAGCACATGCACTTGGAGAAGCTCAAATAGCAGCAGCACAAATTTGTGCTGGGGATTTGTGCCTCCGCACATGTGCCCAAACATGCACTTTGGTGTAGGGCAAATTGTGCCACTTGGGGCAAACTCATCCTGCCCAGCACCTCCCAGATCTGCAGCCAGGAGGAGCTAGAGCCTGGGGTCAGCTCTTGTGCTGGCTCCTGCAGTATAAAAAGCTTCCCTGGCCAACAGCTCAGGGCTGTTTTCCCTCAGGAGCTTCTGAGGCCTAACCAGTTGGTGTCTGGGGTACTAGCCCCTTGTGCCACCTGGACCACTGTGCCAGCCCTAACCTAGTGTGGCCCCTGTACTCTACCCACTGCAGCAGTCTGGCAGTGGGGCTGCTGGCTGGCTGTGACCTGCTGCCACCTGTGACAGCATGCGGCCCCATGGCCACCTAGGCTGTGGAATGGGCACTGCAGCGGAGCCTCCTGCACTTCTGGGCCAGCTTCCAGTGGACCTTGTCTACAGTTGGCCTTCAGGTGGCAGTGCTGTAATGTCTTCTGGTGTCCCTGCTTTGCCATCTGGGCAGCTATTGCCCAGATGTGCTCCTTGTGGTGGCCCACTTCGAACAGGTGAAGTGTATCCTCCTGGCCCCAAATGGCCAGGAGGTCAGCCACCTTGTATGCCCCAAATGGCCAGGAGGCAGGCTCCTCTGCTCAAGTCCTGCCACTTGCCTCACCAGCAGGGATCCTGGTATCCCCTGTTTGAAAACTGCAGATTTCTGATTTTAAAAAATCCCAATTCTCTTATTAAAATACCCAAAATCCAGGTTCTTCCATGATTAAAATGAAACGCCACTATATAGAGAGATAAGTTGGGCAATATTTTATTGATATATTTACCATTGTAATGGAATTTGGAAGCCTACCAGTGCCTCTATCATCATAATAAAACAAATTCTAAATATCTGTACACTTTGGCATTTGCTTTTGGTTATTTTTATCATAGAAAAATCAGAGCTGCCCCTGCCCCCTTCCCTTACCAGGGTGTGGGGCACTGAGTAGTGCCGACATGCCACTGCCCTGCCTCTGCCCTTCATTCCCAACCCTGCTGGTGCCCCTCACTCCTGACCCTGCAGCCCCTGCCTGCCCTCCACAGCTGTCTCACCCACTGCTTTGTGGCTCTGAGCAGTGCCAGCCCTTGCTGTTCTGCTCCCTGCACCTGTGTCCAGGTGCCAGCAATCCCCACACTGTTCCTGAGAAGCCCTTAACTGGGGCTCAGGGACTGTCCTGGCCAAGGCCCTTCCCTTCCAAGCTGGCCTTCCCCTGCACAGGCTGCTCTAGGGGGCGGGGGGGTCTAAGCCCGACTCTGGCGGCCTCTCCTACCCGGAGCGCGCTCTCTCTCTCTCTCAGCCCATCACCCCCCTCCCAAGTGGTTCCTGGGACAAAGAGCTCCCCCCAAGCCAGGGGTGCATGTCCCTGCACTGGTGTGGCTGTTAGGCAGGGCTGCAGTGTGGCAATTTCCCCTGCGGCCACAGCTCCCACCAGCAGGTCCTATCTGGTGGCTGGGCACACAGGGTGTGATATTTGTATGGGTGGTGTGGGGTTTCTTGGTGGGTTGTGGGGGAGTTTTTGGGTGTGGAGGGACTGGGTGGGAGGGGTGGGTCCCCCATCCACTCCACTGCATGGCACACAGCCCCCCCCCCCC
>NW_017728994.1:16795122-16801073 GCF_001723915.1 Gavialis gangeticus | reverse complement strand
ACAGCTGGAGCCAGCCCGTTCTGCCTGAGGGCACGTGGGCTGGGCTGGGCTGGGCTGAGCTGGTGACATGCAGCCACTGGTCTGAAGTGGGGTTTCTTCCAGGGAGTGGGCATGAATGCCCTGATGGCTGCTGTGGGGGTGGGGCTGTGCATCATGTGGGGGGGAGGGTTGGGGACCCACCCCTCCTGAGCAGTCTCCTCCCCTTACCCACACAGCCTCCTCCCCACCTCCACACAGTTACCCCCCACGTCTACAGTCCCCCCCATCCCCTACTTCCCTGGGACAGTGCCTGGGTCTGATCCACTGCTGCAGCCTTGTCCCACTCCTGTTTGCCCCAGCACACTGAGGCAGTGTGCAGGTGCAGCAGGGACATGCAGCAGCCATAGGGATGCTCTGGCTGCATGCTAAAGCATCTTTTTGGAGGACCCAACCTCTGGTCGCTTCAGGGCACGCTCCAGGAGTGTGCCTTGTGCTGCTTTTTTCCTGGGTTATTCTTTGGTACTGAGATTTCCCAGTATCAAATTTAGAGTTCGTGCTGCATGTTTGCAGCATGGAGAACATTTTTTCTTTCCTAGTGTGCCCCTTGCAGCATCTCAAACTACTTTGAGATGCTGTAACATGCACATGCTTACTTTTCTGGATGCGGCCTCAGGGTGTGGACGGCAAGGAGAGCAGAAATCCCAGGGGGCTCTGGTGCATACAAGGAAATACCATGTTAATGTCCCAGCACTGGGGAGAAGTAAACTAAATGTAAGGAAAGTGAAGGGGAAGAGGATGAGGGAGGCTGTGTTTGGTGACTACTCCCTTTTCAAGCTAAGAAATTTCCTTTTGTCTGTGCCCACTTTCACATGGATGTGCACCACAGCAAGAGATTCAAACTGTCACCTGGACCCTGGTTGGGGAAGATCACCCCTTACTGGTGCAATCACTAGTAGAGGCCAGAACCGGGCAGAACAGTTTAAAGAGACAAGTGTGGAGTACAGTTGAGGCAAATACAAGGGGAGAAGGGGCCAGTTGGAGCGAACAGCCAGTCAGCGTACAGCCGGGAGAATGATAGAAAATTCTCTGAGTGTTTACAGGTCCTTGTTTTGGCTGTCTCTGAAGCTGCTTCTATCAGCTGGATAGTCTGCCTGGCTCCTCTCTGCATTTTTCCCTCAAGGCCACATGGTAGTGAGGATGAGAAAAGGCAAAGCATTGTCTGGGTCCTAATGCTTCCTGCAGACATGTGGAGTTCCCCCTTATAAAGTACTGCAGGAAGGGTTGCTCCTTTATGAGCTCTATTTTACTCCCTTTCTGCAGTACAGCCAAAGTCTCTTTAAATTCTCAAGTGTTACATGTCTGTCTGTTGCAATATGCAATGCTTACTTTGCAAGAGAAGACTAATGCTAGAATATCTGGATGAGGGCTGTTTCAGCCTTGTGCCGAATGCTCTGTATCATTAGCCTTGAAGAGACAGTGAACGGTTTCTTGCTGTGGTCAGTGGGCAGAATGAAAGGCAACCCCATGCAGGGACCATTTCTACCCATCTGCTACAAATCGTGCTCTTCACAGATTAGATTTGGCAGTCAAACTCCATCACTGGAAGTGTTCACATACAGCCAGGTACTAGATTGGTAATTATTCTTCCCAGGCCTACTCTTGTATGTGAAAGACATTAACCAGCAATAAAGGGCCATATGCACGTGGAGTGTGTGTGTTGTGGAGAGAGGGTTCTGGATTTGGGCTATATATCTGAAAGTGAACTCAATTTAAATATAAAAAGATTTAAAAATGAGTGATGCTTTGAAGAAGGAATAAAGAGAAATACAATGTCTTTCACACACTGGATCTAAATGATGTTAAATACCTTTGTAGTTTTCCATATATTTAAATAAGGAACAAGGTCCTTGTAGACATTAAAAAAAACCCAGCACTTTTAATTAAATAGAGCACATTCATGTGCTGAGCCCTGCACATGCCCAGAAGCAGCAGCATGTTAATTCAACCTGGCTTGCCCAACATCTGTAAAGATCAGGCACTTTAGCGCGGCTTTTTTGGCACTTTTATCTAATAACTGATTGAATCAGCTTAAGCTAAAAACGCCACAAAGCCTCATTGAAGCACCGTATCATTATTTTAACCCGGTTCTGCAGCATCTGTAATGCGCTGCTTCTTCGGGTAAAGCATGTTTGTTTTTTGTTTTGTTTTTTCACGTCTGCAAGCAGTTATGTATGTTAACTGTTGTCTTCCCTAATATTTTGTTGTCTGTTGCCTTCCCATTGAATATAAAGAGGTTGAAATACACAAGCTTTCTTCATGCAGCCTTTGGGGTGTAAGCATTTGTGATGGTTTATTTCTTTTACAAACAATAGCATAAAATTCAACTGGTTAGAAAATCTGAGCTTGTGCTGCACATTGGGATGTTGTTAAACGGTGTCATAAATACTTGACTGTTCCACAGTAACTAACGGACTGAAAAAAGGAAAAGTCAGAGGAAGACAAAGTGGTTCTGACAATGCATATGGTTAAATATAGGGTGGTATGAAGTTTTTGGGGAAGCTTGTTACCACTTTTGGAAAAAAATACAAATTCCATATTATACAGCTTTTCAGCTTGCGTGTAATGTGAAGAGTGGAAGGTGCACCTTTATAGAAGTCAGTCAGAGTTTTGCTGTGGCTTCATATAAAAACAGTAAAAGGTTAGGGGGAAACTATGACTGAGAACAGATTAGTACTTGAAAGCAAAAGAAGTGGGTTTTAAGAAAATGGTTTAATGATTGGAAAGGAAGAAGAAATTACAGGCATGCGTGTTTCAGTGATCTGAATAGCTGTCCAGAAAAAAGACACAGCTCAATATTGACTGTATTTTATTCTGTTCACGACTTTCTGGTTTCACCTGGCTCTTGAAAAAATATTACATTTTTAACATGGCAATATTAATAACACTTTTGTGTTTAAAATATTCCATGACACATAAAATATTATTGCAAAAATTCTTGAGACAAAAATTGTTCTATTCACTATCCATAATTTTTAACAATACTATTATTCCATTTCTAATTATGCAATACTATTAAATATGAACTCTCTCCATTAACGAACAGTCTGATAACATACTCAAGAATATTATTGCTTCTAATCAACTACATAGGTAGTCAGATCTCTCACATTGTAATCACTGTATAAGCTTTATATAATGACTTGGAATCCAGTAATAAATGTTATATCTACTGTGACTGTCAGTTATTTGTAAAGTATCAATTAACATAATGTGGTAACATCTGCAAACAAGCAACCAAACCAAAAACCAATATAAAGCAAAAATTTGTTACTTGTATCCAAAATGTTTTTCATTTGCCTTTCATGGAATAAAGTGACAAATACATCATATTTTGATGTAAATTGTGTGACTCTACCTGGATGCTAGATAAGTAAAACATACTTAATTTAATGTCTTTTTGTATTTCTTGTTGAAAATAAACATTTTAACTGATCAAGAAGCTTAGTCACCCTGCTGGATAGCTTAAGGAGAGCAGATTTGCATTTCCTGTTGTTTATATTCTACTGGCTGGGCCCTATTACAAATGAAGTAGTACAAATGCTACATTTTTTGCATACAGCACACCTCAGCATAAGGTACACACCTTGGTTTTTGCAAGACAGCCCAAAGAATAAAAAATCTCTCCTTGTAGTAAGATTACTGAATAGCAGCAACTGAGTTGCCAAACCTACTCATTGTTCTTCTTCTCCCTTGGTTCTGGGCAGACTTTACTTTTGCTTTGCGTGGTAGGTGGCAGAAACTGCTCTTATTTCCTTGTATATAATGTGTACTCCAATTTCCAGCATCTGATTGAAAAAAAAAATGTGTATTGTATACAGAAAAATATGGCCAAAAAGCCTAAAATCTAAATATGTGAAAGAAATCTAAATACATGAGTATAATATTGTTAACCCACAGTTTGTAAATGTAGAACTGCAGTACAAAATCTTGCACCAGGTTATAATAGAGTTCTGTGGCAGAGCTGGAAGATGACCCCATATCACTGAATCTTAGGCCAGTTTATTAACTGCAAGCCCATCCTCTTCAAGAGTTCTTGCATTGAGCCAATAGTATTCTAGCTCCACTGGCCCACATCTTGATCCATGAGTGGAAACTTTTTTCTCTGTATGTCATTGTTGCATGTAGCTATGGGCATGGCGGTATGAACACTTGAGTGTACATCTTGTTCACCATATGTAAAAGTAATGAGGCTTAAATACCACAAAATGTAAAATAAAGAGCCCATTGTTATTTTTCATTTGATAGAGAGGAAAAGCCAATAAAAATGTACTAATCTTTCTAGAATAATTTCTGAGAAGCAAATTTAATAAATTGATGAGAACTGTAGGAAATGTATTTTGAGTAGGTAAGATTTTAGTCCTCATTTCTATATAAAATATCCATTTTTTTTTTTTTGGCAACTGCTATTTTAGGATTTGCAAAACTTTTTTTTAGTTCTAAAAGCTATAATCAGGTAATATTTCTACACATTCTGTAAGCAGAGTACAAAGCCATCCAAAGGTTTTTATGAACAATTCCAGCTGCATCTCACCTTTAAGTATTGGTGAAACACTAAATTTGACTCGTCGAAATTCTTGTGGTTGGAATTTATTTTAATAATGTATTAAACAAATGTATAATTTCAGGGTGTTAAACTTTCCAGGCAGTTAACAGTGCTTATTTAAAGGACTAGAAAAACACTTTCTGTGGATCATATATACTTTTTTAAAGGGCCTTTTGCTTTATTCCATATTTTAATCAAATTCAAAATTCAAAATTGCAAGATCAGGCTTTTTAGGGCTCACATAAATTAATGTGGTAAATATAAATGAGCTAGTGGTTTCATTCGCTATTAGACTGAAGCAATTTAAACAGTATTGTTAAATGTGTAGGTATAATAAATCACCTTTCTAAATATATATAATAATTACCCTGATTCTGGTGGGGTCACACTTGTTCATTCATGTTTGAGCTCTTTGTTGAATTGTTCATCTCTAAACTAAGGGCCAGATTGTCACTGGATATAAAGTAAGGTCAATGGATCTTTGCTAGGTTGTACCAAGTGAAGCGCTGGCTATAATCTTTTTTTATAACTGACCAATGATATGTTCTTTGATTAAAACAAAACAAAAAAACCAACCCCCACCCCTCCAAAATACAGCAAAATCTACTTCCTCTATTCCCCTGTTTCTAGGTATTCTGTGAACCTTCATGTAGCCCGTAGAATTAACTACTTTGGTTCCCTACATTAAATACCCTTTAATTCGGTGGTGTCCAACCTTTTTGGAAGTCATGCTGCTAATTAGTCCCCACCCCATTTCCAAGTGCCATCGGATCCCTGTCTCCCTTCAAATAGCATTTGTACTCTGAAGCCCAGAACAATGGCAGGGGCTCTGGAGCTTCTGGCCATGAAGCTGGGTAGGACACTGCTGAAAGAGGAGGTGTTAATGCTAAGAGCCAGGTTACCCCTTCCTTGGCCTTGCAACCAGTGTGGTTTTATATGGTGAGCAAGGATCCCAAACCCTTTATTTGATGATGGCTACAGGGCCCTGGAAATATTAACCTGGCTCAGTGACCCCTGACATCTCCTCTCTTAGCAGTCTCCTGCCCCTCTCTGCCCCATGGCTAGGGACAGAAGTTACACATAAACCAGCTTAAGTGATCAGAAACTGATTTAAACCTGTAACAGAACAAAAGTTCAGTGCACATAAACCAGTTTCAAAATGGCTGAAAGTAGCTTAAGATAAACCTGGTTGAATGTAGTATCAGACTTAACTGATTTAGATCAAACCGTTTTATGGAACTTCTGTCCCAGACCCCTTCCTTGTTTAAGTTAAATCACAGTCCCCCAGCATCCCAACTTGCTTTTCAGCCCTGGGATGAGCTGTGCAGTCTGCTCCAGAGAGCAGGGTTGGCCTCACTCCTCTGCTCCC
>NW_017728994.1:16789278-16790122 GCF_001723915.1 Gavialis gangeticus | reverse complement strand
AACAGAACAAAAGTTCAGTGCACATAAACCAGTTTCAAAATGGCTGAAAGTAGCTTAAGATAAACCTGGTTGAATGTAGTATCAGACTTAACTGATTTAGATCAAACCGTTTTATGGAACTTCTGTCCCAGACCCCTTCCTTGTTTAAGTTAAATCACAGTCCCCCAGCATCCCAACTTGCTTTTCAGCCCTGGGATGAGCTGTGCAGTCTGCTCCAGAGAGCAGGGTTGGCCTCACTCCTCTGCTCCCTAGCTGGAGCAGTGAGGGCTGGCTCACTGCCCCTCTCCCTACCTCTTCCTGCCCCCCCACCTTCCTGAGGCAAACACCAGCTGGAGTCTAGGGCCAGGGAGGTGGGGTTAAATTCATCTTCCCCCTCCCCACCCCACCTGGTACAGAATTGCCCTGCTCTACTAAAACTTAGTGCTGGCTGCGATTATGGACTACAAATCCCAGAGGCACCTAGAAGCAAAAAGAGGAAATGATGAGCAACCCTGAAAGTCCTCCTGCTGTGATTGTGGACTGCAAATTCCAGAGACCTTGGGGACAGCAGGAAGAGAAAGCAAACACATAGCCCAGGCTGCATTTATAGTCCTTCAGTTTACAGCTTTTCAGAAAAAGGAATATTCTTGTTCAAGCTTTTATGAGTTCAATGCCATTAGTGTCCACTGGCCCCCCTCTGGCACCGCATGGGCTGGGGCCTGGCCATGACCCTCCATTCCAGCAGTGGGAGTCTTGGAGGGCTCTCTTCCCTTTGGCAGTGACTGGCATACATGCTCTAGCACCCCTGTCTTCTGGCTTTACCCTCTGCAGGCATGTGGCTGCATTTCCTGAATCAAAAGTGAAT
>NW_017728994.1:16759753-16788652 GCF_001723915.1 Gavialis gangeticus | reverse complement strand
TTAGCTTATCCATTTAAACCCTCCCAGGCCTCTTACTCCCTCTGCCCACCACCTTTGTGCTGTTGCTCCCTTTCTTTCTGACATTCCCCTCCTTTTATTGGGAATGACCTCTGCGCTAGCATGGAGGGAGCAGACTTTGCAGCCATTCTTACCATGCTGCAAGTGCCAGCAGCTGCTTCCCTGACTCAGACTACCTCCCACTGAGTACAGCTGAGATCCAGCCATCAGGAAGGCAGGCAGGGCTGGAGCGAGCGGCTGTGCTGCAGCTGAAAAAGTAAGCTGAGCCGGCAGGCAGGGGACTACTGAACTGGGGAGAGGTGCTGCTGGACCCCATCCAAATCTTGAGAAGCTGGCTGGAACTTCAGTTCCCTGGGATGGCCAGACGAGACCTGAGCTTTAAAATGGCATGGCTGCTGTTCTTTGTATTTGTGTGTACAGTATCTCAAGTGTACAATCCCTTTACAGAAGACAAAGGAAGAGCCCTACCCCAGAGAGCTTATGCTAAGTGTCATACCTTTTTCCTGATCCATTATGGATAGATGTCTGTTCCTATCCTTAGCACACATAAGGCTTGATCCATGACCCAGAGAAACCTATGCAAGTCTTTCTACATGAACCCAAGCTTCCA
The DNA here is from genome assembly GCF_001723915.1 of Gavialis gangeticus. Lineage (NCBI taxonomy): Eukaryota > Metazoa > Chordata > Crocodylia > Gavialidae > Gavialis > Gavialis gangeticus. The sequence continues at coordinate 16,788,024 of NW_017728994.1, read as the reverse complement.
TTAGCTCAAGTTGTAGTGGTTCATGCTGTTAGTCCTGGAAGAGCCCTTAGGTTTCATCCTTTGTGGTGGCAGTTACACTTACCATCTGAAGTCAGAAATGACACAGCAAACCCACATGACTAAGAGTAAGTAAAAGATAAAGCACTTTAAGTTCTTCTTTCTGGTTTCCTTTTGTCAGCGGCTGTGGGGTACTGGCCTCTGAAGAATGACAGCTATAAAATTAGATAATCGGTTAATCACTGGTAAATTAGCCTTACATCTTTATAGAGAACAAATATAGTATTTATGTAAAAGTTGTTGGGGGTGTTTCTCTCTTTAATTAGGAGAAATAGATGCAAAATGAATGATAATTAAGCAGCTGATGAATTCAGTAGTACAATTATGCCTAAAGCTATGCCCCAGTACTTAATGCTGGATGCTCTGAGCAATCAAAGAAGCCTATTTATATAATTTATTTATAAAACAAAGTTACAAATAAAACAAGAGTGATATATATACTTCTAGAATGTCTATTTCAACTGATGGCAAGACCTTTCTAAAATTCAGTATGTTAAAGAGAAAGACTCCAAGCATTTGGCCTAATTTGAAAAATAAAAACCTTTTTTATTTGCGAGGAGACAGGCAATTGAATTTTAACTTTAGTAACTGATAACTGTCAGGTTTGTAGGAAGGCTTTTATTTAACAAGCACAAAAAGAACTGAGCATTAAGTAGAAATGAGTTCAGATTTTCCATGATTCAGGAAGCATGAAAATGAATGTTTTTTTTCTTTCCCTCTTTCTTGTTGTTTTGTTCCTCCTCTGGGGCAGTCTGAGCTGGAAGAGCGGAGGAAATTGTAGAGCCCTGGCTGTCTGCTCTATGAGGCTTTAAGAAAATGCAAGCCATTAGAAACAGCTGCCTCACATGCAGCCAAGTGGGAAGACTAAACTGATTAGTGTGTAAACACTGGGAGATGGTAGGCACTGGTGTCAGAGGGGCTATGACAGTCATCAGATTGTGGTTTTATTTCAGGCTATTGTTTGAATGATGGATCTCTCCCTGTAGAGGCAGCTTTATGGTTTTGAAGAGGTATAATCTAAAACCAGAATGACGGATCCAGCTTTACTATAAGCAACTTCCTGGTTCACTATTTTGTACTACCAACCTTGGGCTTTCCATGAACAAGCCTGTTATTTTCTTTTCACCAACCAAGCATTACAAACAAAATTTACCAGTCTTAACAGAGTGGAAATTGGCACTTGTCCATTTAGAGAACAGTATTAGACTGCAATACAAAATCCCTTTGGGGAAAAACGTAGAAGGACATTTCCAACAGCAACAAGTAGATGCTTCCTTTCCAGGGTCCATTTGATGTAACAGAAGGATTACAATTGATCAGTTTAACTCCTAGAGAAGTGTGTAAGGGGGGGAAAAGAGAGAAAAACCTTTACGTAAACAGGCTTATGATGTATTTGAGGGCAGATGTTTGTACCTGGCTATTGTCTAGAGTGGAATGTTCTATTGAGGTGGCCAGTGCATATTACACTATCGGTTGTTAGCAACAGGAATTGTCCTGATAGCTTAGACAAGAGAAGCTCACACTAAAAGACTCATCACCCATAACTAATGCTGTCGAAGGCTCATCAAACTATATATGCAGTCCTGACTGGAAGTGGACAGAACACCATCCTGAGTAGGTGTGGTTGCCATGTTGTAATCACCACAGACCAGTCTCTGTGAAAAGTGAGGCAGGTTGTGGTTCTGAGTTGGGCAGTGGCTGAATTATTCACTGATTGGGTCCCAGTTTGTTTCTTTAGTGGTGCTAACAGAGAACAGAAGAGTAGAGATGCACCGATACATTGGTCCATATCTGATCAGTACTGATTATAAAGAAAATTTACTACATATACATTTACTGTATATTGGAAATCAGCCATATCAGGCTGATAATTTGGCCAATAAATGGCCCGTGCATGTGTGTAGCTGCAGTGCAGCACAGGTAGCGAGGAGCACAGCCCAGCAACATGGAGAGTTGCTCCTCCAGCTGCTAAGTCTGATGTGGTGGAAGGGGCTGAAGGGGGAAGATCAAGACCCCCCACAGTGAGGGGGGATGTGGGGCAGGGGCTGGGGCTCCTGCCACTCATCTGGGGTGGGGGGTGCCCCTGGATCTTCATGGGCCAGGCTGGGGCAGGGGCTGCACCAACCTCTTCCTAGCAGGGCTGTGCTGGGAAAGGACTATGTGGGGGGAAAGGGGGCTGCAGTGATAAATTCACTGTAGCCCCTTCCCAGCTCAGCCCTGCTGGGAAAAGCTTGGCACATCCCCAGTCCCAGCCCACCCCCAATAGATCTGGGGGCATACGCCCTCCTGGACAAGTGGCAGGAGCAGTGGCGGGAGCCACCGGACAAGCAGGTGAGTGCCTAATGAGCCACCAAACCAGTGGCTCCCAGCTGAGCAGTGTGCAGCAGCCAGAGCTGCCTCCCCACTCCCTGCACCCCTCCCAGCACTTACCCCAGCCCCTGTCCCAGCCCCACACCCTCCATCACCACAGGGGCCTTGATCTCCCCCCCCCCCGCTGCTCCTCCAGAATTACCATTTGGAGTCAGCTCTCAATGCTGCCGGGCTGGGTATTGGAAATTGGATCAGTATCAACCAATATGCCTCCTTAAAAATTGGCTATCAGTATCGGCTGCAAAAATCTCTATCAGTGCATTCCTACAGAACAGTATTCCCTGCTTCTTCCCCTTATAGGTTTTCCATCACCTACTGAAATGTGGAACATATTCCAAAAGCAAGATGCTCCCTTATTTGCATGAGGGGTCATTTTGGAATTTTACATATGTCATTAAGGCTGTCATTTTCCTTTTCAGGGCCCCATTCATTTTGTAGTCAATTAAAGTGTTGTATGACACCTTCCAACCAGAAGAATTGTGGCAGCCTCTGAAAACAATGTCACAAGATTTTTCCTGGATGCTTAAGTATTATTTCTAGTCAATGCTTGTCAAAATGTGCAGTGTGAACCTCCAAGAAGTCACTCATGGTTGCACTGTTCTGTAGTCCAGGTTTCCCACCATGTCTCAAGTGAGAACACTTTCTCCGCTCCGAGGTTTTGTTTCAGATCTTGCTTAGCTGATAGAATCAGAATGGCTTCATCTTCAGTGCTCTAGGCGGATACACTTTAAATGGGGTGTAGTTGCAGAGAGAGAGAATGATAGTTTTTATTAACACTCTTTACAACACAGAAAATACAGAGAATCGGCAAAACTAAAATAAAGTCAACTGTTACCATAAAACAAATTTGCTTCAAAAAGTGGTTTCTGCTTTGGAAATGGCTGTAGTGTAGAGGAGAAGATTACATGCTTTTGTAAAATATGGGTTGTGAATTTCTAGGAAACGCTGCAATAGGGATCCTAGGGTCCTACTACAACCATGTGGAGGGTTTGATGATTAGGGCAGAGACTGAAGCACAGAACACCTGTGTTATCTTTCTGGCTTTATTGCTGACCTTAATACCATTTCTTTTTTTTGCTTCTCTTTCCCCCTCCCCATTTGTTGTTGTTGTTCTTCACCTCCTTGATTCAGGTAGTTCATTCTTTACTTTAGAGAATGTCCACTGTATGTACAGTGCCAGAACAATGGGGGTCTCTGTATTAGTGTATTACAAAGTTATGCTTTTTTTTCTTCCAGTCACTTGAATTGAATATTCACTTCTTTTCCTTTCCTTCCTCCCAACTTTTCTGAGAGTAACGTTTTCTGAATGCTTCTCTATCTATCCTAATGAGTCAATATAAAAAGCCCCCTATTTGGGGTATAAACTATTTTTATGAGGTCCTGTAATGGTCCCTCCATATTTGCTCAGTGGAAAAGTGTATTTTCAAGACCCAGAATTTGATTTAAAAACTATTGGCAACCAGCCTAAATTGGTATATTTATCTCAGGTTTCTCAGCTGAACATTGAGTTGTCTGAAATGAGACAAGTAAGAAACCAGTTCTCTCTTTCCTACTGTAGTGGGCAATGCTGGTAGATCTGACAGGTAGAAAGGTGATGACATCAGCTACTAGTTTGTGAGGATAAGAGGGTATTGATTTCTGGCAAACACATTACAGCATACGGCAAACATTCATAAAGGCTGCAGAGAGGTCTAAATAATGTTCAGCAGCGGAAATAAAAAATAAAATTGATTTAACATATTTTCATAAAACAACACTCCCTTCCCCCCACTCTTGTCTGGTGCTTAGTCTCCATCTAGGCAACCCACAAAAGAGCTGAAAGTGCTAGTTGTACTAATTGCTTGGAATTTTGGCAGACCGGAGGGGATGCCACTCATGTTTGCCTGCCTGGACATTTATAACTTGCAGCTGTGTTGTCCAGCACTAACTCAATGTGGTAAACCAATCTGGGCTGGGAAAGTAAAGTTCCTTCTCCTCATTCCCTCCCGTCAGCACCACCTTGCACCATACATGCACACATGCAATGTGTTGGCAGAGTAATAAGAGAGAGACTGCTTTGCGCAAGCCAGGATTTTCTTTAACTGTTAAGCAAGTGGAAAAAATGAAATCACAGTTGTATGTTGTTCTCTGTCAAAGTTAAACCATTGTTAGCATTTTAAATAATAATAATGCTTGATATTTTTCAAACTACTTTGTAGGCATTAATTACTCCTTTTAGCATCCTGCTATGATAACATTTATCCTCATTTTATATGTTGAGACTTAGGTGCTGACTCTTATTTTTGCTGTGGGAAGGGCCTAAGATGATGGACACATGGAAAGTTTTACATATTTCAGGTGACAGCCCTCTTCCAGAGGGGGGCCAGGGCCCTCGGGCCCCAATGTACTCAGCACCTCTGGGAGAAACTGAGTGTTAATTCGCTTGGTTGAATCTCTAAAGGAAGCTGGCTTTAGTCTTGAGAGCTTCCAGCTCTTTTATTCTCATTCCATCAATACTTTTTTCTTTCACTCTCATCTGAACAATGATAGCATGGTTAAATTAAAATTAGGAGCTCTGTTGGTGTGGCCCTAGTTTGGCTTACTTTACTTGGTATCATATTTATGTGAATCCAAGACGAGTTTTTCCCCCCCTAATCAACATGGGGCAGAGAAACCTCATCTTAGGTTCAAGTACCAGCCTGGGGCAGGTGATGGCTCAGCTGCAGCTTTAGCCCTGGGCTTAGGGCTGAAGCCAGAGCTGAGCCATCACTTTCCCCAGGATGGACTAGCTTGTGCAGCATAGGAAAGTAGGTCGAAAGAGTGGGGGAGGGTAGAGGAGACCATGTTGTGGGGGTTTAGGGAGCACATGGGGAGGAGATTGTGCAGTGGAGGGAGTGTTGATTGTCTTTCACCTTGTTCAAGTCTATAAAACCCATTACTGCATCTACCTGCCAATACCTTACTTTCTAGCCTGTCATAAACTAACACAGCTAACTACCTTTGTCTGATAAAAGAAGAATCCAGGAGGTAGTGGACCTTGTTACCTTTGTATCAACAGTTTTTCAAGTAATTGATCTGGGTGTAATATGCACATTTTGGGCCTAAGTCCACTTATGCACCAACAGAATAGAATCTTTCTCTTGTCCCCTTTGCCTTACCTTTCTAAAGGGACCTCTGAAATAGTCTTTAAACAATTTTGATAGAAACATTTTTCTTTTCCTTTGTTATGGATCACTTCACAAGGAAACAACCTTCTTCTGGCTCTTTTACTAATCTCTTTTAATTACAACCCACTGCATCTCTTCTGGCATTTTTTATCAGTTCTGGTTCATGTATGTGCCCTGAAAATTATAGATGAAGAGCCGGTATTGCAAAGAGCTCTTTTGATTCAGCCTAAAGGATTTAGACTCTCTTATGGGGTCTTGGTTTCAATGAGATTACAAGTATGCATCTTTGTGGACTTTTCTGTCCCACTGTATAACCGCACCAGGGAGACGCTCTCTCATTTTACAATACTCTCTAGTTCTCTAAGTTCTCTATTTTTTCTTCTCCCCCACAACTAGTAATGACTAAGATCACTACTGAATGGATCAAATTTGTTTTGGCTTGATATAAGAGGAACTTAAGTATGCATGCATTGGCTAAAACATTGCTGACTTACATTGCTCCCCATTAAAATCTGTGCAACTGCTGTTTGCAGGTAATTAACATTGCAGTGGTATTCCTTATATTTCTGGTAGCATTAATCTGGTGAAAAGTTAAATTGTAAAAAAGTTAATGGTGACCTCTGTTTGTGAAATTAATTTTAAGTGTTTTGATTTAACTAACGTGCATTAACTCATATGTATGGTTTCTAAGGAGTGCTGAGTTGATGCTGTTTCCTGTAGGCTTTACATTTTGAGGAGATGGTGGAGAAGGTAATTTAAAAGTGGTCTTAGCATCATTCACAGTGCTGTTTTTATTTGCAGGTGTTGCTTAAAGTTGATAATGTGCACATATATGCATGTGTGTCCATGCCAACAGTCTTAAATGTGAACTGCAAAAGACCCACTAACTAATCATAACCAGTAAAGTACTTGCCAACTGGTCAAAGTGCAATGTTGGAAGTGGCTGTTGCAGCTCCCCTTATGCAGGGTTGGGGGGCAGAGGGAGGGGGAGAGAGACAGCAAAGGCTTTGTATATACTCAGCTAAAAATATTGGCCTCTCCTTATCATAGTGACTATCAGCTTCACAGGCTGGAGATTACTTCATACTTTTCTTCAGCAAAATATGGCAAGCTGGATAAATCAGTTTCCCTTAGTTCATGTAAAAGTGCTGGCAGCATAGCAAATTGTTAAATAAAAACATGGATCACCTGCATACAAAGGTGAAGTGTAACTTATTCCCAAATTTATTTCCTTCTCCTCTCCTGTCTTGCAAAAGGAGAAGGAAATAAACTCTATCTTTCTGTTTGCTTCCCCAATGACAACTTACTTTTACTTTGTGTAAAAATTTGCTTTTCCTCTCCTTTATTTTTTGCAGGCAGAGCACAAAGAATTTTCAGTACAAGATCCATTTGTCATCAAGTTACGTGTCTTGCCAACAGCATCCAGCAAGTGACTCAAAGCAGACAAATAGTTTATTTCTATATACTGAGCTGCCCAAAGGTAAAACTTTTTCATTGTCTTTTCAAAGAAGTTATGAAAGCTCCTGGGTTATGTTGCCACATACGTTTTGAATTCCCATCTAAGTAGTGCATTTCCACACAGGAACATGCAGGCCAAATTTTGTTTCTGGCTGCAGTGTTGTGGCAGTAGTGCTGATTTCCAGTACTTAGAAGCAAGGGGAAAAAAACAAAGCTTTTAAGATTTTGACAGGTTTTGACAAGCTGAAGTACTGCGTCCGGTTTTGGGCTCCACAGTTCAAAAAGGATGTGGAGAAGCTTGAGAGAGTCCAGAGAAGAGCCACACGCATGATCAGAGGTCAGGAAAACACCTTATGATGAGAGGCTGGGAGCCATGGGACTCTTCAGCTTGGAAAAGCGCAGGCTCAGGGGCGATCTGGTGGCCACCTATAAGTTTACCAGAGGTGTTCACCAGGATCTGGGGGAACGTCTGTTCACCAGAGCGTCTCAAGGGATGACAAGATTGAATGGTCACAAACTCCGTCGCAACCGATTCAAGCTGGACATAAGGAAGAACTTCTTTACGGTCCAAGCCCGCAAGGTTTGAAATAGACTGCCACTGGAGGTGATTCAAGCACCCACTTTGAACACCTTCAAGACACATTTGGATGCTTATCTTGCTGGGATCCTATGATCCCTGCTGACTTCCTGCCCCTGGGGCAGAGAGCTGGACTCAATGATCCTCCAGGGTCCCTTCCAGCCCAAATGTCTATGAATCTATGTATGATTGAATCAATGGCAGAAAAGTAGCCCTGCGTTCAGCCGCTCACTAAACCATGATTAGAATGGTGATATGTGTACATGCCAATCCTGGGATATTTTTGTCTCAGGATAAACACAGGCACAACTTACCCATGGACAAATGCAGTGTCTCTTTTTAGCCTCAGATACTGATGGAAGGTCTGCTCCTCTCAGGTACTGAACAATGTCAGTGAGATCCTGTGGATGTCAGTAGATATTGAAATGTGTTCAGCATCTTGCAAGATTTAACCTTAAAGGGGGAAGCAACAGTGTGCGTGGAAGGCTTGGCAGTAGGTAGCCTGATTTTTATTCTGTGCTCTTCTACCAGTTCACTGTGCAAAGCTTTGTTTTCCTCTCAGTAATATTTCTGTATCTGGACATGCCTACCCAGAACATTCTATAGAAGACCCTACTACTACATAACATCTGGTCATTGATAGAGCAGGTTAAAGAGATTGAGCAATTTGTTAATTATGTGGGAGCCCCAGGGAAGGTCCAAACAAATCTGCCAATAGCTATAAGAAATATCATCCCCTGAGAATTAAAGAATTGCTTGTTGCTGCATTGCTTGTAGGCCCCCCTGGACTGTGCTACTTATCTGTGCAGAGGTCTCATCAACTGGAATAGGATTTGTGTGACAGCTTCAAACTAATTGGTTATGGTAATAGATTCTAATGAAAGAACAGGGTTTTTGAGACAGATGCACATGCACACACATATGCACACGTCCCTTCTTATACGTGCCCCAGCTGTGGAGCCGAAAGAGTGAGTGTTCGGTGATGCTTATGTATGATTTGTATTGATTTGATGATTTTCAGGATTTCAAATCGTGTTATCTAAAATTATCAATCTGCTTCAGGAGGTTAAAATCACAAGAATTCTGAAATGGGGTAATGAATAGGTAAAGAACACTCTACATGTATCCAGTTAATTGCTCTCTCTCTAAAGTATTCATTCCTGCCACTATCAGAGACAGGATGCCGGGTTAGATGGACCACTGGTCTGCTCCAGTATGGCATGTATGTTTTTAACCAGAGCTTCCTTTAAAATAAATGAGCTGTATGGCTTTAGCTCTTGTCCTTTTTCTCAAACTGCCTGATTTCTTACTTGCTTAGTGCAGTACACAGCAGGTGCCAGAAATCCAGTAAATCATAGATTTTCTGTGTAAAACACCTGTTGGGATGTAGGACATGCATATTATCAGCAGTTATTTTTTATGGGTTGTGCAACATTTTTAATTGTTTTGCTGCCCTCTGCTCTGGGCCAAAAGAAGAATGCATTTAGGAAATGGCATCTATTCTTCTTCTATATTCTTTACTGTAGGTCAGATTCTGTTCCCGCCAGAATTCCCAACCAGGCAGTAGTTCATATTAGCACTTACAATAGTATTTGGCACCTGTGTAGCATTTCATGTAGCCCAGGCTATGGCTTTCTGGAATTAAAGAAAAGCTTTCTATCTCCTGTTCTCCAGGCTACCCTAGGAATGAGTGCCAGTCCAATCATAAACATTCCTTCTCCTATACTGCATTTTGCTTCCACACTGTCTCTTTGGTGATAAGAATAGAACATGGAATTATGCATTTATAACTTCTTAGTTATTTGTGCTACATCTTTAGGACCCAGTATTGTGCCATGTACCAACACTTAATAAGTCTTTGCATCCAGATGCTTACCTTCTCAATAGGTAGGTTCAGGCAAAAGCTGGGAGAGGAATCAGAGAAGCAGATAAGTCTTACAGAAGATCAGTGTCAGACCCAAGAATATAACTCAGATCTTACATTTTCCAGTGCTTTAATCTTTAGACCAGTGTCTGGGCATAGTGACTATAGAACTGTTTCTTTGTCATATCTGGAAAAAGCCTTTTGTACCCGCCATTAGACCAACTCCCCTACCTTATTGTGCTTTTGTTGTTGTCAATTACTGATTTATGTCAGGGGTCGGCAACGTTTTTGGGCAGAGTGCCAAAAACACCCCAACCTCGACTAATAAGATGTTGGTATGCTGGGGCAGATGACGGGGAGCAACAAAGAGTGGGATCATTGTTTTGCCAGTATAGCCCTGGCCCCTTCCCCACCTGGAGGTACACGTGCACCTGCCACCAGCAGTGAGCTGAGCCAGGGCTCTGGAGACCTTAGTGCAGTGGCTTGCAGCCTCCCCACTGCCTGTTGCAAGCAGCCCAGGATCAGTGGAATTTACAAACTAATGTACTGAATGATGAGGCAAAGCTGCCTTCTACCTAGAAGCTTAATTTGTCTGGCTTGTAAAATTATCATAAAGGCTCAGGAACAAAATCTTTCTGCTTACCTTCATGGGGAGGAACTTCATATTGAAGATAGAAATTTCCTACTGTGCGCTGTTAGACAAAACATATTTGCAAGGCTGCTCTGTGGAAGGATCAACTTACTTGTAAATGGAAATTAGTAAATAGAGATAGAGGTGGAAGAGCATTATGTCTAGGGTCAAGAGACCTGGATTTGTGTCTCCTACTGGCTTGCTGGCTGATCTTGGACAAGTTGTTTCACCTCTCTACCCAAGTTTCCCTATCTATAAAGACATCAAGATCCTTTGTAAAGTGCTCAGAGATCCACAAATAAAAATATTATTAGACTGATATTTATTAAGGTGCAAGGGAAGTTTAGCCAGGATTTGAAGAATCACTTCAAAAACAGGCAAAATCATACTCTTGCCCCTAATTCTAGGATCTTCCTCTGCCTGTGTGTGGTCTTGTGGTCCTGGTACATGGGAGGTACTTAGTAGCACATGATTTTCAGTACTTCAGTTTGTGAAAGCAGGGCCTCCCGGACTGGGGCTGACGCTGCATGTGAGCAGTGTTCTCCTGAGTATAAATACATCATGTTAAAAAAAGGAAAAGCATTGCAAGGGGCATGCTCGCTAGTGTGTTGATCCTCCTCTTGGAACTGTGGGCAATGATTCCTTTCTCCTGAGATCATCGCTCCAGGGTGATTTAAGGATACTGTGTACCTCCTGCCAGCTAGATATCAACCCTCAGAGTAACAAGCTGGCCTTATGGGAATATCTGCTCTGCCAAGAGAGACATTCCTACAAGGTTTATCATACTACTTGTTTGATTTCTTACCTAACCTATACTTTAAAAAATAAAACAGTCTCCTAAAGGAGCCTTTTTTTTTTTTTTTTAAGTTCTGCCATTTTGCCTAACAGGAAAATGGACTTGAGTAAGTCTTAGCTAGGGGGATGGGGTAGGGTGGGGATGTTAATTGATGCAACTCCACAAAAAGACCAGTGTGCGATAAATAGGGTGTTGTATCCAGTCATTTGTAAGAAATGCTACTCTTTGGAAAGCAGCAACATTTAACAGTCACTAGTGCCTGCACTATGCATATCGCTAGTACCCAGTGGTTAAAACAGTCATGCATGTTCTCTCTTCGTGACAGTAAAAAGAAATCTAGTGGGATTTTCCTCCATCTCTAATCTGCCTTTTATTTAAGGTTGCCTTTCACCATGATATCAAACCACAGGTGCTGACTTTTGTTTTTGCCGGGGGGATGACGCTAAGATATGGAAAGTGTTACACATTACAGTGACAGCCCTCATCCCAAGGGGTTCCAGGGCCCTCAGGTCCGCACATATTCAGCACCTCTGTATCAGACCAAATGTTATTGCGTTTGTAAAATGGGTGACTCTGCTCCAGAAAGCGTATGTGGAGATGTTATTGCTCTGTCTGTAATGTATGGTGGTTAAGGTACATGTGCTTAGGACAAAAAAAGAGACAGTGCATTTTTTTTCTTTCGAAATCCAGAGAGAGAATCCAATTCTAAGATTGCAGCCACCATTTGTATTTCCCAAACTGTTTCAAAGATAGGCCTGTTGCTCCTTGTCTTCTTTCATCCCATAGGACTAATTTTGCAAATATAAAGCCACTTCATTGCAACTTGAAAGGCTATACTGTCTAGGGAAACTAGCTGTGAGAATTGTCTGGAGAAAATAAATTATTAAGTTGTAGAGTTGCAAAGGTACAAAGGGATCTAGGCACCTAACTGCCTTTCAGTGGGTCATCTACAGGAGACATTTACTGCAGTTGCCTGATTAGCTGCGCGGTAAATTCTGTGTCTACATGTGCATCCCTATTAGGGCACAGTAAAGTAATAAACATTGCCATAGTACACAAGTACTATCCTATGGTGGCATTTTTTAATGTGCTGCAGAGCACATGTAGATGCACAGGGGTGGCTGGGTCATGAGGATACTTCAGTGTGGGGGCTGCCTTGTGTGAGGGCTATCCCAGTGTGGGGGTTACCTTTGGGCCCCATCCAGCTCCTGTGCAGCACCTTGAGCCTGGTCAGAGCAGCCCCAGGCTGGCAAGCTGACCCCCAGGGACTCCTGCCATCTGGGGCTGTACTGCCCTGGTTCAACATGCTGCTGTCCTAAGTGCACATGCAAAAAGTGAGCCCAGAAGCAATAAACTCAGGCACAAACTGTGCCAGAGTTTACTCATCCGCATTAATTGCACATGTAGATCCAATGAGAATTTGAAAGGTCCTTTATGCCCCTATAGCTATGAATAGACATTGAGTTTATTCCAGGAGAAAGCCTTTTGTCCCAGGATCGTAGAGACCTCCACATCTGCCATCCCATTTCAAGTTCCTCTGCAGTATGCTAGATAAAACATACCAAGAGCAGTAATATAGCTTGGAAGGTTGATGTATGTAAATGACTGTGCTGCTCCTTTTGATCTTGGATCTAACCCCAGGACAATCTGTCTTTTGACAAATGAGAGATCTGTTTACACTTATGTTATTCCATTCCACTGCATAAGCAGTTGGAGTACCAGATACTGACCTTCAATGGAGGACTCTTTCTGCCATTAACCATATCCTACAAGATAACTGGGCAACCAAATAAACCCTAAAAGGGTTCTGGTCGCCAAAGGTCGTTTTCTGAGAGTACAGTCATTATTATTCCACACTTACTTCAATGGACAGAATACTTTTTTTAGGTCTCCTCAGCAAAGACCACAACTCCATGGAATTGTTCATGGAAAGAGGTACTCTTTAATGTAGTCAGGACTTAAACTCTATAAAGCCTATATCAGGCTTTTTGACTGGTACCTGTGATTAATACAATGGGCAGTTCTCTTGTTTCTTCAAGTTCTTGATTGTGTTTGCCTTTAATAGCCTGATAGCAAACAACCCAATGGGAGGGAGCATTCTGTAGGCCCCCTGACTTAGGGACTGTAGTCTAAATGCAAAACACTCTTTACTCCTGAGTGTTTCTCTTCAGGGGTAATGTACTTCTGTCTTCTCCTTGGGGACATCTGCATGAAATTACCCATTCAACATTAATCCAAGATTTATTAGAGAGGAAATAGATTAAATCAAAACAAATGGTTTGCTGAACATCTCTAGACTTACTCTTCTCAAAGGCTAACTAATTATGGCCTTCTCTGCTTGGCTACAGAGAGAAAAAAATGTAAAATGAATGGCATATATCTTTGGAAAGCAATTCTCTCTCATGCCACTCTGGCCTACCTGTCAGCATCAATTATTGTCCAGATACCAACAACTCATCCTACCTCCCTGCACTTATTAAATTGCTTTAAACAGAACTAGTTTTCCCAAAGAGAGACAATATAATTTAATAATAGTTTCATTCTTTACCTTCTGGGAGATTGTCCATTATGAAGAAAAATGCTTAACAGTGATTAATAGTTGCCTTTCAAAGATTTAATAAGCTAACTCAGGTACCACTTGGGTTAGTAGTAGCCAGTTCTAGTCAGACTTCTTGGTAAAGCTCCAATCATTATTCATTGTTGTTTTTATTTTAACACATTTAATACAAGATCTGTAGCCCAAGGAGAATGTTCCAAACTTCTTGCCAAGTCCATGTGACAGCTGCTTCTACCAAAACATTCATCAGCATCTGGAGATCCAATAAAACTCATAAGAGTTTTTGTAATAAGTGTTTGGCATGCTTTTGATATTCATAGTGTTGTCAACCTCCTCTTCACTGTAAGTCAGAATTACTTAGGTTTTACTTGGATAAGGCATCACCCAGCTAACCTTCATTTGAATCCCAGTCTCTTACAATGATATCTGACACACCCATAATCCATAAAAACACAGTTGTTAAAGTAATATGTTGATCCAGCCACACTGTCATCGTCTTAGAAGGACACCACTGATATATGCAGAATGTGCTTTCTCTAGCACATTCTGCATATATATCTTGTGCTCCTTTTCAAAGTGCTGTGTTAATTTGACTCCTCTGAGTTTATCACAGGAGGGTTTTAAGAACAGAATAAGCACTATAATATCTGGAGGCAGGGGATAGACTTGAATAGCTTTTCAGTAGAGGTGCACTGATACATCAGTGGCATATCGGATTGGCACCGATAAAAGGAAAATTAACATTATTGGCAATCAGCTTTTTTTGGCTGATGTAGCTGATAATGTCACTGATAAATGCTGTGTGCATGTGTGCAACTGCAGCATGCACACGGTCAGAAATGTAGCCCGGTAGCTTAGACAGCAGTGTGCTGCCAGTAAATCTGTAGGGGGGAAGGGACGTGGGGGGGTCCAGATCAAGGCCTCCATGGTGAGGGAGGGAGTGTGGCAGGGGCAGGGGCAGGAGCAGGTGCTGTCCAGCCAGGGTGGTGAATGCGACCCTGGGGCTGGGAGTGGGATGGAGCCATGGGTGACTCATCCAGGAGGTGGGGGGGGGGGCAGATGGGAAGGGGATATGACTCCTTGTTCTTGTGCACACCCCTGGGCATGTGCCCCCCCATATTTATGCATGGGGTGTTGGTGGGCTACCTACTGTGGGCTCAGGGCCAGGGGCTGTGCTTCTCTCTTCCCATCAAAGGGGCTGGGCTGGGGCTTGGCTCTGAGTGGGTAGGCACCAGGCTAGCTTAGCTTCGTGGGCCAGGAGATGGCGGTGGTGCTGGTAGGGGTGGTTATGGGGGGGCTAGAAGGAATTCTGGGTTGGCTATTGCACTTTGCTGCGAGGCAGGCAGGAGGTGTGCAGCCAGCGCAGGGTTCCTGAGGGAAAGGCAACAGAGTGGAGTTCCCCAAGCAGGAGTGGCACTAGGGGGAAGCTTGGCATGCTATAGCTACCCCAAAATTCCCTGTAGCCCCCCGTCCCAGTGCCTCCACCTGCCCTGTGTAGCCCTTGGCCCCAAGCCTGAAGTGTCCAGCCCGTTCTTGCCCTGTACACAAATCTGGGGGGGGCACATACCCCCCATGCATTCTCCAGGGGTGCACGCAGCAACAGGGAGCCTCACTTCCTTCCCACCCCCTCACCTGGCTGCATTCCTGTAAATTGGCTATGGGATCTGTATCGTCCAATATGGTTTGTTAATAAACAGCTATCAGTATCAGCCAAGAAAATCTTTATCACTGTACCCCTACTTTTAAGGTCCCTTCCATCTATTTTTTCTATAAGTCTATCTAGTTTAGTCTGTTTGTTGGCAGAACAGAAGATGTGAAGCTAACACAATGTCAACCTTGATACCACATTTTACCTCTTTTTACCACAAGTGGCTCCCTATTATTGTTCACATTATTCTGTATGAATGGAGTTTGCTAAATTCTAGTTTGCCAAACCACTGCCCTTTCATATTGTGAATCTGTTCTGGGGAAGAAAAACAAATTATTCTAAGGCTGTTGCAATAAATTAGTCATTTATATCATAATGAATAGGTAGTGAATATCTGGGCGGGGGGGAGTGCAAAAGAAAGGGTAGGAGAAGTGGGATCTTTCAGTCTAATTTCTCTTCTTCTCCACCAGGCATTTTTGCCTTGTCTCTTGCCTTTTGTGCTCTTGTACTGCAGCAGATGAAAGACAAATCCAATGGTAGTATAGTCCTCAGTGAAAGATGGCTAGGTTACCATGATATTGCTTTCAGGCAGTTACCCTAAAGAAAATCCCTGCCCTCTTTCAGCTTGTGATAAATAGTTTGTCTTCTAGTCCCTTGAGTTCATTCATTTATATCAAGTGGAACAGTGTCAGCAGGAGAAATCAAGAGCCGCCTACCCTGATTTTTATTGTAAGTCTATAGTCTTGATACTAGTCCATAGCCTTGATAGCCTTGGTGTTCTCCATCATTTTAACCTTGTGGTTTCTGTGATGATTAGGACATCAAGTGGCCATCTGTGTGTCCTTCCAGAATCCTTGAGGTTTGTTTGATATATGGATTACCGTTATATAGTGTCACGGAGTCTGCCATATTGTTGTTGTTACTACTTTGTCATTTTGTACTTTTGTTATAGCATACTCATTCTCGGTGTATGATAAGCTTCTAATAAAAGGTATAAGGTATAAAACTGTGTGCTCCAAAAGAAACACTTAAAAAACCTATATAAGAAGCATTTAGTATCATAGAAAAGTAGACACCTGAGGTAACTAGCCAATTGCCCTACTTTCTCAGGAAGAATTAGAATGCCTTCCCTGTTGCTCCCTCCTACCTGCCCTTCCTCCAGGTCATTCAGTTCCCCACTTGGTTCTCTATTCCCCAGTGAACCTAGTTTAAAGTCCTCCTCGCTAAGTTATTCAGCCTGTCTGCAAAGATACTCTTCCCTCTTTTCATCAGGTGGATTCCATGTCTTCCTAGCAATCCTTCTTCTTGTAATAGCTTCCTGTGGTCAAAGAAGCCAAAGCACCATTGGTGATGCCCTCTGTGCATTCATAGAATCATAGAAATAGGGTCGGAAGGGACCTTGTAGATCTTCAAGTCCGACCCCCCGCCTGGGCGGGAGAAAAGACTGGACTCAAATGAGTCCAGCCAGGTAGTCATCAAGCCTCTTCTTAAAGATCCCCAGGGTAGGAGCCAGCACCACTTCCTTAGGAAGTTGGTTCCAGCTCCTAGGCACCCTAACTGTGAAGTAGTTCTTGCAGATGTCTAATCTAAATCTACTCTCTAATAATTTGTGTCCATTGTTCCTTGTCAACATTCATGTGTTGATCTGCAAGAATGCGCCTGCTCCTGCCCAGGCCCTTCCCCTTGATTGGAAGGATCAAGGAGAACACCACCTGAGCCCGCGTCCCCCTCACTCTTGCACCCAGAACCCTGTAGTCACTTTTGATCTGCTCAGGGTCTCCCTCGGCAGTATCATTGGTGCCCACATGGATGAGCAGCATGGGGTACTAGTCAGAGGGCTAGATAAATCTCAGTAACCCTTCCGTGATATTCTCAGATCCAGGCTCCAGGCAAGCAGTGTCATGGAGCAAGACAACAAGTCAGGCTGGCAGATCAATGTCTCCATCCCCCTTCAAAGGGAGTCTCCAACCACTACCACCCATCGCTTCTTTTTGGTGGAAGCAGTCTCGATCCCTCCAACCTTGGGGAAGCCTGGTGTGTCCTCCACCAATGGAACCTGCTGCTTCTCTTGTGTTGTAGGGCTTCATATCTGTTCTCCAGGCAAACTGCTGCAGATGGAGATGAAATTTCTGCTTGCTGCCAGAGGTCATAAGCTTCCAGCTTCTACCTTTCTGGGAGTTCATGTCCTCTCCCTTCTGTAGCACTGCCTTTGGCAGCCCATCCTCCACAGTCCTAGTAATCTCCTTCACATCAAATCAATGAAGTCCTCATCATGGAGGACACTTCAGAGCCTTGCCACAGCCTCCTGTAGCTCTCTTGCTGCTTCCTGAGGGCATACTGTGAGGAGGCACTGCTCACATTTCAGGCATTCCCCCATCTGGCCGTCACTGGAAGGAACCTGCAAGTTGCAGTCTCCATGATGCTAAACCAGGACCTTGGTGGAAGCCTTGACAGTGAATGGTCCTGCCTGAACAGACACCTCACCAGTGCAAGCAGAGGCAGTGGTGGTGGCTCTGACACTGCAACATTCTCCAGCCAGTTTTCTGGCTCTCAATCCACAGCCTCTCTCTTGCTGCCATTCTTCCAAGCAGACCTTCCCTACCAAACTTGCTTTAAGCTTGCCTGTTTACTGCTTCTTTGTCCTGAAAGGTTCCTTTTTCCCTGCTGCCTCTCAGCAAGCTTAAAGATTTGCTCTTCTTTAAAGAGGAGGTGGCAAATGGTCTTTCCTTTGTTTCTTATTATTCATTGGAATTGTTGGAGGTTTCTGTTGTTTGGGAGTTTGGAGCAGATTTTTAGAAGCTTTATAGGTAACTGAGGATAGAGTTTAGGACCTAATTCTTCTTTGGGGGGAGGTAGAAGATAAGGTGTTTTTGAAAATTGTAGCTATACTTATCTACATCCTAAGGCACCTAGCTTTTGAAAATCTGGCTCGTAGTTTTAGGAAATTATTAAAAAATGGCACAAACTAATCAAATGGTAGTATTAAAGAATAGTCCAGTATGCCTAAATAAAGAAGTGGGCAGCAACATAACTTTATTATAAGAAATACAGGATGAATTTGAGCATAACTGTCAAACAAACAAAAGATCAATTTAATTGCCCTTCCTCCTGTGTTGTGGGAATTTGTTTCTGTGGGAAGGTGGTAAAACAGTCATTTTCCTGAGGGTATTTATGACATTTTGCTTATCGCATTTCTTGATGATTCTTGTTGATCTGGAAAAATTCCTATTTGCAATGAAGAATTTTCCTATTTTCACTCTGTGACAAGTATTATTTACATTTAATATTTTTGTCAGTGGCCCGCTCAATAATTGTGGCCCCATTGTGGAATCTGCATCTATCCATATAATGTAAATACAGTCCCCGCCTCAAAAGAGGCTCCAATAATTTGTAGCATACAGTCAGGAGAAATGTGACCTCCTGAAGGCTTTAAGAATGGTGGGTGGAATCCTGCCTCACAATTTGGCATTATCTTCAATGGAACTGGGGTTCCTTCCAACATGTTCAACTTTCTCTACTACAAAGCCCTGTGACTGGCAACTTTTCAGGGCTGCAGGCTGCAACAACCCAGCCTGTGTCCGAGGTGAGCCGATGTCCTGACCCAGCCACTGCTGCAACTTCTTCCTGTCCTCTCCCCCTCCACCCCCCATAGCATGGGTGCAGCTCCCTGCTGCCTGGCCTCCACCCAGCTCCTCACCACCCAGCCCCAGTGCAGGCTCTGTCCAGAGTTTTCAAATCAGTCCATTTATAGCCAGCAATATAGCAACATTCTGTATTTGTCTGTCCTTTGGTACCTTGTGGCTACAATCCACAAATGATATTGCCAAGGCTTGCTTGTTTGAATGCAGAAATCTCAGTGATAGTAGTGTCTCTTGGCAGCCATTGGAAACTGCTGTTATTAAAAACCCTACGTTTCTCATTAGAAAACTCTATTGTACGTATTGTTTAAATATAGATTACTAATGAAATGCCTTTTTATTGCTTTCCCAGTGAATACTTTCAGCATTAAGTTAATTTGCAGTGTTATGTAAATTCTGTTTAACTTCAATCAAGTTTTTAATTATGTTTTTACCACAGTAATTCCCATTTGATTTGTCATCCCCGGCTAGGTATTTAACATTGTGCAGAGTGTTTTTCCCCCCCTTTTCCCTCCATTTTTACTGTTTGATGTCACCTGGAAAAGTGTTTTACTCTAAGACTGAATGAGTTTGATTTCTCTTACATGTAAGTATACCCTAAAGAAAAACTACATGAAATCAATATAGGAAATGCTTAACTGTTATAATTACTGATAGGCAAAAAATAGGATTGAACAAGCATAATGATCCTACTGAAAAGACATCCAGTCTGTCTTTATGTGATCTTTTTTCATGTGGGCTTCTCTTACTTGATTGCTCTTGTTCAGTGAGCCCTTTCTACTGACGGTGCTCAGATTTCATTTGAGATGTCAGTTGCTACTTAGCACCTGATGACAATTAGGGTTGTGGCTCTCTTACGGGGATACCAGTTGTCCCAGCAAATGTTTGTTTGTCCAGTGAAAATCTCAGATGAATAGAGGGAGCCTTCTTTGGTATATCATCAGATCATACGTCACTTTGAAGATAGCACTTGTCAGCTTGTATTTCAGCAACAAGTTTTTGTGGGGGATTTTTTTGATTCTCATCTGGTGAAATCAACCTGAAATGGTTGGCGTTAAGTCAGCTGTTTTGATTGCAGAGAAGATGGAAAGGAAACCATTTCCAAGAAATGTGAAGATAACTTGTGCATTTCCTTCAGAGACCTTTTAATACCTTCTCAAAAGACTCTAATTTGTATGTGACAAGCAGGATGTAATGTACCATTTTTTCTTAAATCATAAAAAGAAAGAGTAATTTTACTAAGACCAGACTTTTCTAAAAGTACCTATTACTCTTGGTTTCTTGATTTTATTTAATTTTAATTTATTTTTTGCATGCTAAAATAGAAGCACTTTTAGAAGGCTCTGGATTTTGGAAGCAGGGTCTAATATTCAAGTGTATTTAAGCATTTCAAGAAACCCCAAATCACTAGTCACATCTGAAAGTCTTTCCCCAGCACCTTACTGTCAAATACAAATTAATTTCATATGATGTGCTTTTCTTATTCTCACTTTATTTCCAGAGCAAACTTACAAAATCAACACTCAGACTGGCACACCATTTATCAGTTGTGCCTTCTTCCTTCTGGAAAATGCTGAAGGCACTTTCTCTTTTTTACTGCATACTATGCAATAAAATTAAGAAAAATATTTATAAAATTTTAAGCAATAAAATGTAATGTTATGGTGTAATGGTATTTTTGGTTGTGCAGCTGCTTTTTTTGGTCTCCTGCAATACATGGTCCGGGCAATAGTACCCATCTGGAAAGAACAGGGGAAGATCAAGCTGATGTCAGCTTAGCTTTCTTGCAGGAAAGTCCTAGAGTTTCCTTGTATGTTTTTGTTGCCAGAGTGGTATTGGACAGGCATTAGAGAATACATATGTAGATCCTGTCTGTCTATCAAAGAGGGATTTCTACTACTTAGCATCTTAATTGCATTCTGTGGTGATCACTGGTATACTCATAAATTATCCTTGCATATAGATTGGGATTACAAAGTAGTTGGTGTGTTGGCCTATTTCTTGCCCCACTCAAATTGCTGGGATTTTTATTAATGTGCTGAATGATTTCAAAATCTATTCCTAGTATGCCTGTATACTCTTTAGCATGAACTGTAGTTGTTTCAATGTTTTTCAGATAGCAGTGCTTAGGGCCTTGTTGCACGTTACACTGTGAGCTGCACAAATGTTGATCAATGTTGGTACTAGTTTGAGTTTGGAGCAGTCACACTTCAGGTCAGCAGGGGCTGGGAGGATTGAAAGGTAAGAATCCCACCTCCCTCCTATTCTAGGCTTCCTCCTACCCACTGGGCTTCTCCCTGGTCTCCCCCTGACCCTTTAGGATTCCCTTCTTCCCCTCCCACCCCCCACAACTTACTTTGGCTGCCCATGCTGTCTGTCCCAGGGGAGCAGGCAGAGAAGGATTAACCTGCCTGCCCGCCCCCCCACTGCCAGTTCCAGGTCACTGCTTTTCTCCAGGCTGAGCTGGGCCCAGAGAGCAGCAGTGGTGCCAGTGGTAGCGAGGCAGGCAAGTTTAACCTTTCCCTGCTGCTCCCTGGAGACATACAGCAGGGGGAGCAATGCATAAATAGGAGGTTGGAAGGGGGCGCATTGAACAAGGATCTTGGGTGCTGGGGAGGGTGGGTGGGGGGCAGCAGGCCTGGTCCATGCCAGTCGGGGAGGTGGGTGTTTATACTAAGTTATAGCCTAGAGTGGCTGCACCTTGGTATAACAGGAGTTGGGTTACATGGATCAGATAATCCTTCCAGGGAGTTGTATAACTTTAAGCTACCTCATGAGAGCTGAAAACTAGTTTCAGGTGTTAAAGTGTGGACAGTCCAGGTGTTAAGAGCTCTAGGAACCACCGGAAAATACTGTGCAACAAGGCCCTTAGTCTACAAGGCCTGCTACAGGAAATCATGGGGGTTTGGAGAGGAAAGAGAAAATCGAGCCTCTTCCCTCCAAATTACCACATTTTTATATACAATATGCATCATTTGATTGAGATGGGATCTTTAACAATATTTGAGGGGAGATGTTTGAATTGCTATTGCTTAGAAAGCAATTCCATTTGTTGAACAATAGCTTGAAACAGTGGAGTCTGTTAGGAAGATGCTGTATCACCTGTTGCACCTTATTTAACTTTTCTGGTGGAAGGTAATTAAATTGAACTCATTAATTTGTGCAGATGTTTGGTATTTCCCTCAAACTCATCTCCCCCCTGCCCCCAACATAAATACAACCTCACCCTTCCTCTCTTTCCAGATGTACAAAACTGTCACTGACTCAAACCTTGCAATATGTGTGTTAAAGTAATTTCCTTGTACAGGGGTAATATGCTTTTTGTGGCTGGAAATCTGAGGTGTTGAGCTTTATATTCGGCTGGAAAACCTAAGGAAGGCATTTTCTCAATTTCCTACATTAGATATTTAATAGTGTACCTATGTACAGAAATTCATATTTAAGCCACACGTAGAGGGGGTTTTAGTGATTTTCTGTAATCTATAAATCTACCAGACTTCTATGGAGTGAAAGCATTTTAGCACCTTGTGGCTCTGGCTATAAAGATATGGTTGTAGGCTATTTCATCATTTAATTTTGTAATGGTGATTTTTTTTTCTCTCTTTCCTCTCAATCACTTTTGATGTCTAGGTTTATATATTTTTTGAAGGAAGAGTTTCCTTTTAAGTCAATTTAAAGCTGATAAAAAGTGCTGGATTGTCAGCCCTGGGTGTGACATTTCCTTTTTATCCACAGAATGTGTACAGTACAAGTTTCCTCCTTACTACACTCACAAGTGCATACCCAGTGAAGAGAAGGTTATTTGGTCTTTTTCATGTACAATCAGTTGTGACCTTTCTAAAATCAGCTATTTAATTATTAATAACTTTCTTGGGAGTGGCAACTGTTGTGTTACAAATACCTGGCTACCTGGAACAGGTCTGACATCTCCCAGGAACACTGAATAACAGTACATCATTGCTAACTAGAGAGATAAAAAGCTCCGTGGGCTTGGATGAGTGAATATCAGATTCTTCTCATGTTGCTTAAATGATTCATGTTGGTTGGTGAAGAACGCTGTCATTTCCCATCTCTTTTTCCTGCTGTATAGCAAATACTTAGCCATCACAACCACATTGCAGATAAGTGCTACTTTTTCCATGACTCTAAATAGGTGTGTTGGCCAGAAATTCATTCCTGGTTCAGTGTCAGAAACTGAAATTTAATTTTTATAACATCTTAGTTTTGGAAGTTTTATACTTTCCCAGCCTCTGCTAGAATTGTTTCACGTGGGTTTTTGCCATCATTCACTGAATTTTCTCCCAGGAGCACCTAATACTTTGGAGAAGAAAAGTATTTTGGTTGAGTTTGTTCTAGACATTTGCTAGCAACACTGGTGCTATGGGAAGGGAAGCTACATTATAAGACTTCTGGACCACCATGTCACATCCAAATTCCAAGTCAGCTAGAGATGGAACATATATCTAAGAGCACGAGAAAATGAAATATGCAATACTTACTTTGTTTCTTCCACTCTGGGTCTAGATAAAATCTGTATATTTAAGAGGTGCAAAAATATGATGCAGCTCTGCTGGGTTGGTAAACCAGAAAAAAGTAGTTCTTGTTCATTTTTTAAAACTGTTTCATGCTATCTAGCATTTAAAAAGAGTGGACAAGGAAACACATAGGTACTACAACAGAAGCTCTGTTTTTCACATTAAAAAATCTAGTCAAGAAAATGACATCCCAACAGAAGATCTCTCTGCTGTTATTTTCACAGTACTATATTATTCATTCACATATTCTAGATTTAAAAGTCTGCATTTTTCCTTTAAAAAAAAAAAGACTTTCTTATGGAGGAAAGGAAAATAAAAGCCTGCCACCGTAAAGTTATTATTGAAAGTTACAGAAATCAGAAACAGTTGGGTTGTTGCCACATGACCTAAGCTTATTTTTGACTCTTTTCCAGAGTGAATGAAATGTTACCCTGCCACATGACTATTTTTCCTGTTTGTTTAAGCAGGCAGTTCCGTCTAGGTAAAGTTGGAAGGAGCTATATTTCTAAATTCTGGTGTAAAGGGGAGAGGGAGGGCCAAGCAGAAAGAATGCCATTAGCAGGCTGTGACACTCAGAGCTCTGCTATTTAGATAGCTGCATGTGTCATATCATGCACTTGGGCTTCTGTCATGCTGCTATTTTTGTCCCTTTAGCACAAATCATATTATCTGCTATTTGTGTGCGAGTGTGCAGGATGTTCTTGGGTGTTGCTGTGCTCAAGGGAGTTTGCTGAAAAAGATGAGTTCTCATATACAAACATATATTAAGTGTAGCCTCAACCTCTCCTTTTTTGCTACTGAACTTTTGGGTCACTAAAATCAACTTTAAATAGTAGGCTGACCTCTTTCTCCACATAGGGATCTCAGAAAAATACGTAGTTTCCTTCTCCTATTCTTTTAGTGCAAGGTGTCAAACACAGTCAGGCCCTGCCAATTGGCCCCAACCCACCATGTAGTACCTGCAGCTCCAGGTCCAGCCTGCATACTGCATTCATTACATGCCAGCCCCCAAGGGCACCCTAGTGTGCACTACCCATGGTATGTGGGTTGGACCTGGCACTTCAGGCACTATAGGGGATCAGTCAGGGGCACCATGAACAGCCCACGCTCTGGACCGCCTGTGCAGAGTGAACGCCAGGCCATTGTGTGCTGCCCATGACATGCAGGGTTGGACTGGCTGCATGTGCTGCATGAAACGTGGCTGGTAGGGGGCACATGCTCGAAGGAGTACGTCACTGATTGGCCTTGCATACTGGCTCTGGGTCTGGCAGGGTGCCAAATGGAGAATATGTCCCCTTCTGGCTCCCTGTTCTGCATGCAATGCACGTGGTAGGTCCAGCACCATGTGCAGCATGTGCCGGCCCCAGGGCTTGCTGGGACCGGCGGACAATCCCCAGGGACAGTGGGGGGCACATGCTGCCCCAGTGCGTCGGCTGGACCTGGTGCTGCACACAGTACAGGGGGTCCAGGGCATGAGCTTGTCACCCCACCTTGTCGCCCCTCGTCACCTCAGGTGTTTGCAGCATCCCAGACTAATTGCCTGTGTTGCTTGCAGCATGTGTGGTGAAGGTTCCAGCCTGCATGCTACATGCAGTATGTGGGGCTAGCATGTGGGATTGGTCCAGCAGCCCATGGGCCAGATAGTACAGTTTCGCGGGCCGCTTCTGGCCCATGGGCCATTTGTTTGACACCGCTGCTTTTAATGAGTGGAATAACCCTGCTTGGTTAACTGTATTGGAGACTTAAATTATAAATCTTGTGATTTATTATTTTTTAAGCATATTTTAGGTTCTTTTGCCTCTTGCTTTTGGTTGTTGAGCCTTTAAGGTTCACCTTTTCTCCACTATAAATTTATTAAAAGATAAAAAAAAACAAGAATACTGCTATTCTTAAATAATCCCATAACTCCAAGGCTGGGCCTTTAGGAGTGCCAAGTATTATGAGACCCATAAAAAATCATGAGATTGGCAACAGGGGCATAATGTTCTAGTGAAAATTCAAAGAAAGTGTAATCCACGTTAGATGAACTAGAGAGCCTCCAGCAGAGAAAAACAATAAAGAAGGATGAATCTCTCTTTAACTAACCACATTTTTAGTGTAGCTGTTCATTGTGTATTCTGTTTTACTGCTATTGGTCCAAGTGATTTTTGTATTTGTCCAGCGAGTTTGTTGAAATATGAAGCACCTTACACTGTTCAGTTCCATACTGTTAGCTGACATAGATGTAAGGTCTCATTGACTTCTCTAACAATTGATATGTTTATTAAATCCAGACCCACCTTATGTTACAGGCCACATAATAAAATGGTATTAGAGCAGGGGTTGGCAAAGTCCAGCGCACAGGCTAGATAGGGCTGGTGGCAGACTCCATTTCCCAGAAGCCTCTGCCTAGATCGCTGCGGCTGGTTTCCATGAAGACCCCAGGAGCAGTGGGGCTGTGATAGCGCAGGACTAGGGTTTTCATGGAGACTGGTCTTAGCAGCACTGGAGTGTGGCTGTGGGGGGAGCTGCTCCGGGGCTGGGATCTTGCAGCGGTGACAAGGTAGTCTGAAGCCAGAGCAGAGGTGTGATCTTCTGCCCGCACGCCCCAGGCATGGGCATGTAGTCAGCAAATCGAGGCTTACAGTTCTGGACCACACTGTCACCACTGCAAGATCTGGAGCAGCAACCCGCTCAGCCATGCGCTCTGCCAGTGCTGCTGGGGCTGGTTTCCATCGAAACCCTGGCCCTATGCTGTTGTGGTGCCGCTGCTACTAGGGTTTAAATGGAAACTAGCTGCAGTGATGTTGGCAGGGGCTCCTGGGAAATGGAGTTGGGCTGCTGGCCAGATCCACCATTTTGCCCACCCCTGTATTAGAGAATCTGAACTCTAAAAGAGGTGGTTTGCCTCTTAAATGTCATTTCTCCCTTCTCCTGCTCCCCCAACTCACTTGCACTTGGCACTTCAGAACAAGGATTGTTGTGCAACATGAAACCTTACTGCATATCTGAATTTATTCACATGCTGCATACACCTTTTCCCCCCAAATGGGGGTGCATGTTTTAAGCAAGGAAGCTGATTTCCACATCAGAATGGACTCATGGAATGGCTTCTGCAGAGTGTAGTCTTCTTCCCTTCCTTTCTCTTCCCTATGCAGGAGAAGGAGGAGTCTAGTCATTAGCATCACTTAACAGAGATTGACATTTAACCCTCTTGTAGATGCTGCTGAATTAGACAGTGGCTGTGACAGGGTTAAATCTCAAGCTGTACAGACTGGAGCGTTCGGCTATAGCGAGCGTGTGCTCTGGCAGGTAAGATTCTGAAATAATTTTTTTTTCTTCACTCTGTTGTCTTAAAACAAAGTATGTGGCGTATTTGGTGCTATGTGTAGTATGTGAGAAAATACGGTGTCGTGGAGAGATGGCAACTGTTCCAGAACTGATGTTTCCAGTTTGACACCCAAAACTATTAATCACTTTGGAAAATGGTCATAAATATATTATCAAAAGTACATTTAGTAGAATTGGTAGTAATTTACCATACATTACTTGTAGAATTATAATTTTTTACTATTTAAAAAAAAACAATTCTTCAGAGACATTTTCTATTTTTTAACACTGAAGAGAATCATGTCAAAGTAGGACAGGAAAGAGGCCTCAGGAGGTCGCCTGGTGAAGAAGATATTCTTCAGTGCAACCAAAACAAGCCTGCTCTATTTATTTAATAAAATTGTTCATACTGGGTTTTATGAAAATATCTCACTTTCTATAAAAACAGAGATCAGAGTTGACTCACCCAGTTTTGCCTGTGTTTTTCAAGGCATGTAAATAGTTCACTTATTGATGCACTTAAATGGCATTTTATCAAGATCCAAGCTTTTAACATTAATGCAACTTTTGGAGTATTATACTTATCCCTCTAATACCACTATTAAAATTAATTATTTCTTCATTTATTCTCTTTAAGTGGTGAGACCTACTAAATTAGTGAATCCAAAGAAGTTGTTAACATAAGCTATTGATGACAGTCTAAGAACTGTTGCAGTTACTGTCTAAAGCAGGATGGCCTAACTGGTGGCACACAGCCACACACAGCCTGCAAGGGTTTGTTATAGCACCCAGGCTCCTACGTGGCCGCAGCTGCTCTGGCTCTGAATCTCCGGAGTCTGCCTCTCTCATACAGCTTCCTTCTTTTGCACCAGCCCTGCAGGGCTGTGTGTTGCAGTGGGGCAGGGGGAATGCCATGTGTGCACTGCAGCAGTGTAGCAGGGGGAGGGAAAAATTCTCCAGGGGGGTCATTGCAGCAATGGGGAGGGGGCCTATCGATGCTCAGTGCAATGGAGCATCCATGAAGCATGTGACCCTAGGGGCCCATGACCCCTACTGGTACAGCCCATGGGCCATGTGATCCCCAGCTGGTTAGAAGTTAGACAGCCCTGATTTGAAGATTTTGTCTGTCCGTAGCATTATGTATAGGTCTTTGACACAATAGTGATTTTTGGCATTTGTCATGTTACTTCCTCAGTGAACTCCTCAATTAACTGATGTGGCCATACTTGTTCATTGCTTGATCTGGAAAATAAAATATTCAATAAAGTCGTTATTGAATTTCTTGATTATCTGGTCAGCTAATAATGGGTATTTTGATCCAGCCCCTTCAAAACCAGTATTTAAATATTGTATTCACTCAGAATTAAAATAAGGTCAAGTTGCTATGTGTGCAATAATTATAATAGGAACTCAAAAAATATTTTTAAAGGGAACTTATTTATGATATGAGTTAGACTGATGTCACTTGACACTGAAATCTGTTTCTCAGAAAGGTGTATATGGCAGCTCTGGGGAAGTTTCTGCTGCTTGAGGCTTAGGCTGTGTTGGTGTAGCTATGTTAGCCAAGGGCGCACATAGGTGGAAGCTGTGACGGATGGAGTGATGCTAAAAGAAGTCCTTAGAGCAGAGGCCACTATACTGGCAAAACTGTGCTTTTTGACTGGCATATCTCTGTGGGGGGGGGG
>NW_017728994.1:16710795-16759635 GCF_001723915.1 Gavialis gangeticus | reverse complement strand
ATACTGGCAAAACTGTGCTTTTTGACTGGCATATCTCTGTGGGGGGGGGGGGTATATGGATAATAACCAATACTAATAACATACATCTGGTAAAAGTTGTATCCACATACAAAGTGCTTTTGTGTAAAGTGCTTCTAGTGTAGATAGGCCTCAGTTTCCCCATAGTGTAACGTGCTTCTAGTGTAGAAAAGCCTCAGTTTCCCCTCTGAGCAATCTCTCTAAGGCTAGGAACAAACACTGCATTTGGCCTGGGACCAGTTGTGCCTGTGTTTGTCCCAGAACTGGCTTGTATGTATACTGCTATTCTGGGTTTAGTGAGTAGCTGAATGCACTGCCACTTTTCTGCCTTTGATTCAATGATGCAGTCCCAGGACAACCATTCAGATGTACTTCATGATGTCCCAGGACAAATTTCTTATGCTGTGACCCTTTCTAAGGCTTGACCCAGCACAGCAGACATGGATGTCTAAATGTTATATCACTTTGTCCTGGGAGAAAATGTTTTTGCCTGAACAAATGTAATCTCTGTTTGTAGCCTAAGTGAGAAATTACCACCTGGACTCCAGTTTGAAGAATTGTTGATGGTCTCAGTAGAGAGGTCAAGATGGCTCCACTTTTACTAGACCCTTAAGACATTTAGTGTGACTAGATAGTTCTCCATATTTTCATCCCATATTCTCCTTCCTGTGGACAGCTGCCTTCAGAGGCCTTTTGACATGACAGTCATACTCCAGGCAGGGAAGCACTCCATTAGCAGCTTCCAGAGCTAGTCAGCACTTTTCAAGAAATGGACCATAAAAACTTCATGTCGGAAGAGTTGACCCTTTACAGAGAAATTTTATTATCAAAGCACTTGGAGATCCTTACCAAGATCAGAGATCTGTGTTACTAGACACTGTACAAGCACATAGACCATTCCAGCAGTGCACTTTTGAGATTTGTTAATGGTTTTACCCCACAGAAGATAACAGAAAATAGATGTGAAGGCTTTGATCTATGTTCTTTAATCAGCTTGTTCCTATAGTTTTATTTCCTCCTATTAGTTTTCAGGACCTTGGGGGAAGCCTTGTTTTTACACTATTGATGCCTGCATAGAACACACATGAGTGTGAATTTAGTTATGGTTTTGCCTGGCAAGCTTAAGTCTCAGATTCTTTCTATGAAGTGCGGTGACTTCTGTTCTTTTGTGCTTCCTTTTAGATTCTGTTTGCGTTAAGAACTCATGCAGATGTGATGTTCCATCTCAAATGAGCTATAATAAATGTAGCTGGTATAAGCTGAACTTTTTATGTATGTCATAAATGTTGCTTCTTAATAACTCCACTAATACAGCACCCCTCCTGGCAGCATTTCAATTATCTACTGATAAACTACTGTTTAGATACTAACTCAGCTGGCTCAAGAGGGAGAAGTGGGTCACAAAGAGCTATCAAGAGAATGGCAGCTTTTATAACCAGCTGAACAGGAAACTCCCAGCTGCCTGGAGTTCTGGGAGGCACGATGCAGTAGCTTGGAGGTGAGCAATAGTGCACTGTTTTCCATTTTCAAAGCACGTTGCAGAAACTAATTAACCTTTTCAGTGCCCTGGTGAGGTAAGTAAATTTGTCCCAGATTGGCAAGTACAGAAACAGAGGCAGGAAGATTACATGACCTTGAGGCTGGTCTTAGTTTCTAACATATGAAACCCTTTGGGGAGAGTATTTTATAGTATGGCACTTATATTGCATATTATATACTGTATATTAAGGTTGTATTTATAAATAATTCAGTAAAGGTTAATAGATTATTATATGGCTAATCAGTTTTTCCTATTGCTTATAGAGACCAACGTATCAATTGGTTTCTTACAACCATGGCTTTTAGCTGGAGTTGGTCAAAATTTTTCCATTATTTTATTAAAATGGAAAATTTGAACAAATAACATATTTTAAAGAACGTGCTTGCTTTCCTCAAATTTTCAATACATTTCAGAGATGTTTCCTTAAAATGTATTGGCTTTTGGCAGGTTGGGGGCTAAGATAGCTTCATTGCCAAAATATGAAGCATTTGTGAATTGCTTCATTTTGATGATTTTTTTCTGAAAATATTATTGAAGATGAAAAAGTTTGTATTTAAATTTCCTGGTGGCATGGGAGGATGATGTTTTGCTGGCTAACTTCACTTATAAATCTTATATAGTACTGTGTGATTGAGTGGTTATAACCATCTATAACACAAAGTTTTCATGTCTGTAACATGCTTTATAACGCATTGGTTAATCATTTATAAATTGCCAGAAGTCATGGGTTTGAGGTCTGAATTGTTGAGTAATAAATACTCATTGGATTGTGAGAGACAGGAGGTTATGTCTCTGCAGCCTTTTCAGACACTATAGTTTATACCTTCCTTTTTTCTAATGTATTTGGATGTCATTTTCCAAATCAGCGTCGAGTCCTGTGTAGTTTTGCATGAACCTTGTTCAATATTTTAAAAGAAAACACTCAAACAAGCTACTCCTCCATTTATAAATAATGCCACTTGAAAAGCATGCGATCTCATTAGAAGACTTCTTCAATCTTGAGTGTTAAAGGACAAAAATAAATGTCATTTCATCCAGGATTATCCCATAGTAGATGAAACCACATCGCATTAATAGCTGTTTACATAATCCCTAAAACCTTGTGCGGGCAAATTCTGCACACAGAATCACAAAAGGCGATGTAAACATGAGATTCGATTTATCTTGAGAAGTGGGTCTCAACTCGAATTGGAACAGAAGTTTGAAAAAAAAATTGAATTGTTACTTGTTCCTTTTGATTACAAAGGAATTTGTGAATTGTGAATGCCCTTCTGGAAAAGGGATTTTTAGTTTTTGAATGATTCTGTAAATCCCTTCTCAAATTGCTATCTGCTGGCTGTTAGCCAGCTAGTTCAGTAAACAAGCTGGATTGATTATCCAAAACAGTTTTTTTTCTGGTTTTGGGACATATGGTGTCACATAATTCACCTTTCTAAATTCTGTCACATTGTGTGCATTTTACCCACTGTTTTAAGGAAGAAGGAAACTGCAGTATTTAATGTATAGGTACAGTAAACTGGTTAACAGTAAAAAAAATCAAACAAATAGAAACACTTGGACTGGAATCCATAAGCAAGAACTAGACAAAAATATGGCACTGAGTATATGAAAACTTAATGGAGAACCTCAGAGCATCTTGTAAGCAACAGGCAAATGGTATAGGTAGCATTTTTCTTTTACAAGTAAATAAACTGAAGCACGTAGGTGTTGAACCACTTATTCAGCACACCCGTGGCAGTGCAGTGCCAGAACTCAGAAATCTGGCTCTAATAGCCTCACTTTACCCCAAAGGTTTTAACTTTGACCTTTCAGGTGGTCGCATTTATAGGAAATTGGAAGGAAAATCTCATCCCCCCTGCCTTCCCCCCTCATCCATATCTAAAATAATTTGAGAAAAAAAAACATTTTATGATAATAGCTGTCCCTTCTTAAAACATAAATCTAAACAGTAAACATGACGAAGAGGTGTGAGGGGTTTGGGTGGGATGGAGACTGAATGGAAAATTTTCTGGTGTGGTGTGTTGCAATTTCTGTATGTGAACCTAGCTGAACCTTCAAGCTGGGATTCAAATATGTCTGGCAGATGTCTTCTGCTGATGTTGGAAACAGAAGTAAAGCAATATCAGTGTGAAGTTTTACAGTAAATAATCCCCAGTTGCCATTAGTGTTTATTGAGGGGCAAACTGGAAAATAAATCTGTGCCTAAAGAAAGCTATGTTATCAACTGGCATGATTTCATCATTAGTCCTGTGATAGTCAATGTTTTATTTAAAGTTCCAGTTCCTGGAATAAAAAGACTCAATTTTAATTTAAAGGAAACAAATATATTGCCCACTCCCTCCACAAATTTTCTGCCGTCCTGGTTCTTGAGAAATATTTGCAGCTGTGACTTGGTAACATCCTCAGTGCTCAAAAACCAATTTTTATAGTCATTTCATGAGGGGCAGTTAAGACTTATTTCTGATGTTTCATCAGTGTTAATGTGGTCACTTTAACCAGATTTTGAAGTGATAGACCCTTTATGTGCTGACATGCTTGGTATTTTAAAGGAAACATCTTGGACAGTAAAATAATAATAATAAAAAAAATGACTTGTCCAAAAGTGTATTCTTAATAGAGCTCTTTAGAGACACTTAGTGAGATATACTGTGCTGTCCATTGAGAAGTGGCCAATCAAGGACTTGCAAAAAGTATAAAACTTAGAATAATTTAAAGATGCTTCAACCCTGAAACCGACAGACATGCAAACCTATTAAACCTATTTAAAGCCTCTTAGAATGGTTCAAAGGTGAACTCGGAAAATCAAGTATTGTTTTTGAAATGGTTCACTGTGAACCAGTGCAGTGATATGCGTGGGCACCAAGCATTCCATGACACAGATCTGGTTGGTCCTTCAGGCATCCCACACTGCATCATTCCTTACCCCACACTGCTGCAGTTGGTTGCTCTGGTACACAGTGGGCACATTTACATGTGTCTGTTACTGCAGAGCAATACACTCTGGAGCGCTGGAGCAATAAACTCTGTACATGCACCTGGGATTGCAACACACTGAGCCAGGGCAGAGCAGCTCTGGTTGGTAGGGAGTCCAGGGTGTCAGCCTGTCAGCCCAGGACTTCTCCCCTGGCTCAACATACTGTGGAGGGGCTGGCTGGGACATGAGGGTACTTTAGTGTGGGGCTAGCCAGCAGGCAGCCCCTGCACTGAAGTACCTTCGTGCCTGGGGCAGCATCTACACGTGCACTGCTGCGTTTTTTACTCTGCAGGAGGATAATACTTTTATAGTGCCAGCCAGAACTCTACTGGCCCCTTTATTTCTCTTTTGTTGGCATTTTCATCAATGAGATCCCTTACACTGCTCAATCAGTCAGAGCTATTTTTCTAACGACTAGCTGTGTCCTCACTCCCTGCTTGACTGCATCTGCTCATCACGTGCTTCATCCCATGGAAACTGAAAAGCATGGATCCAAGCAGTCCTATCCCCAAAATATGGGTGCCCCCCACTGCAAGGCATGCTGAACTGGGTCCTCAGTCCCACCCACAGGTGCTGGAGCCACAGCATGTCACGCAATTGTGAACAAGTTCCTAAACAGTGATATTTTGGAACTATTCAATTGTTATGTGCATCCGCTGACACTAAGCAGTCATAATAGCTCCCTGCTCACACTCTATTCTGCCAGCTTCAGTACATCTTCTGTCTACTTTTCCAACAATCACCTTGGTATCTCCTTGTATACCATCTCAATGAATGGAATGCCCTTACTAATCTGCCAAACTACTGTCCTTTTCTTATTTCAGACTCTTCTAAAGCTCCATCATGCTGCCTGTAAGACCTAAATTGGATGATAATAGCAGAGACATGTACTTGAGAATAATAATAAAGAAAGGAGGAGAAATATTATTTTATTGCTACGTAGTGTAAGCTAATGTAGGTTGCTGCACACTTTGCTATATTACTTCTATATTTTCTCCTTTTCTATTATCATTTGTCTTTGTACTTTGATATTTGGAGAATATCTGCCATAGTATTTTATGAGTCATACCAAAAAAGAGTAATATTTTTGTTTGCAGGATGGACTCTTAATTAGTGGGATAGTGACAGGTTTCTTTCTTTCTGCTATTAAAATGAGTTAAAATCTTGTTTACTCTAAACAGTCTAGCTACTCTATTCTAGCTACCCTAAGCATTCTTTTAATGAAATCCTTTACAGCTTTTAAAATCTATGTGGTGTGTGTGTGTGTGTGTGTGTGTGTGTGTGTGTGTGTATACACACACACACACACACTACATAGTAAGTGGCTTGAGAACAGACCTGTAAACCAAGTACAGTAGAATTCTGCTGTCATATATTATGTCTCACATCTCTTGTTCAGACATATGCTGGCTATAGACAAATTGCTTAACCTCTTTCTACTAAGTTCACTGTTATTGCATGTGGGCACCAAAGTCTAAGGACATGTCAGATTATGCCACTCATTAATTTTCTCCTATATGTGTGTGTTTCTCTCTGTCTGCAAAATGGGAAAAGATAGTACTTATCTGCTTGCCTCTCAGTGGGATTGGTAAGGATTAGTTATGTCTCTACAATAGTGCATAAGTGGTAAGTATTATTACAAAGAACAAGATGTGCAATTACACTGGAGGGGCAGCAAGCTGCGGGTGTCTTGTTACACTTGCATGGCAGACCAGCTGGCTGATGAGGTATCCTGACCTGTGCAGTTAAACCAGATTTTAGCACAGTTGGCTCATTTATGACCAGTCTGATTTCTCAAGTCAGGATGTCTGTTTTCTAAAGGTGGCATAAGATACTGGAATATAAATAGCAGCCATCTAGTTTGTACTTCTTTCACTCTTCAGTACCTTCCTTTGAGTGTTGTAAATGCCTTGCACCTGTAAATGATTATACTCACTAGAAAGCTTTCCTTTCAACAGTGAGAGTCTTGATGCCCCATTCATTTGTTTCTCACATGGTAGTCTTCTTTCCTCTATCCACCATCTACGCATGGAATGTACTCCCAAATAAGACAGTCCTCCGTATACCCACTGTGTTCATATCCTTCTTATGGACTCAGTTCTTCCGCACTGCCAACAAAAAGTAAATCAATACTAACAATCCCATTTTCTTTCTTTTATGGGCTTCCCCATGCATCCTATTGACTTGGAGTCGGTCTTGCTGAGATCACAAGGTGAAGGGGCTGCCTGCATTTTTTCTCTTGTATGCTATTGATCATCCTGTCAACATTAAACCATTAAATAACAGTATTGACCCCTTTTGGGACACTGTACCCCACTTTGTGTGGATATTTAAGGCCACATTTTTTAAAGGTACCCTGGTTAGTTCTGAGAATGATATGAAGCCTGAAGTTAGGACTAGTTTCTCTTCACTTGAGCACAATGTATGTTTTAAGGCAGCAGTTGACAACTACTTTCCACTGGTTGGCCAGAATGACCTAGTTTGGGTGTGAGGTGGGCCAGTACTAGGACCCAGCTGCTGCTGCCACCACCACTTTTCCCTGCCACTTCGCTGCAGTGCAGCATGGGCAAAACCCTCTATTGCTGGAGACTGCTGACCTT
The DNA here is from genome assembly GCF_001723915.1 of Gavialis gangeticus. Lineage (NCBI taxonomy): Eukaryota > Metazoa > Chordata > Crocodylia > Gavialidae > Gavialis > Gavialis gangeticus. The sequence goes on along the minus strand of NW_017728994.1, from coordinate 16,752,503 downwards.
TCTCCCCCCCTCACTCTGGGCTCATTGTCTGGATCATTTGGTCACCAGGTTGTAGACTGCTGGCACCTGCTTTAAGGCCCTTGAAGTTACAGTGACTGCTGACGTTATTGAAGATGAGTGATAAGAAAGAGGATTTTCCCATTAAGGTCTATTAACAAGGATTTAAACAAGTGGCAGCAAAATCACCTCATGTTAGATCAAAATGTCAGGGTCATTGTCAGAAAGTTTAACGATAATCATGATTATTTTGGTGGTTTACCTTAAGGAAAATTGGACAGATTTTAAAAGCTGTGCAGTGTGTTTAGATGTTTGACTTCCTTTCACATTAAGGGGGGATTCCTAAATAGTTTTGGATTGTATTTGTTTATCAGCTCTATCTAGTAATCATCATGCCTGATAAACTAACATGCAATCATGGTGTGAACAAACAGCATTTATTACACAAATGTAGGGTTGTATAATAAAGTTAATCTAATGTCCAAAATGTAGGTCTTCCTTTTTTAAAATAAAAAGTTATTTTTGTTGAAAGTTTTCTGTTTTTGTGTGGCCAGTTTGCCACCATTAAAGGGGCCTTACTTTCAAAAGCAGGACTACCCTTTGTATCTTAATATATGCTTGTGCCTGAAAGCTTGCAAATAAAGTTTTTTTTTGAAAAAATCTAGTTGATCTAATAAAAGCTATCACCTCTACCATGAGTTCTGATTCCTTTTGCCTCTAGACCAATATGGCTACAACCTGGATATCTTAATATGCGGCACTCAAAATCATTAGGCCCAATTGAAAATGTTTTGATATAGTTGCTCCTAATATAAGGATTCCTCTGAGGCCTTTCCACATAAGAACCTAGCGATAAAGCCTGTGATGAATTCACTGGATGAGTATCACTGTTACCATGCAGTCTTGAGTTGACTGTAGCACAGATGATGAAAAAGTGATTAGAATTTTTTTTAACGGTTTTGTTCAATAGAAATGTTAAAAGATATATAATCCTTGTTTATGGGCTGATCCTATCAATATTTAATAGTAGACAACACCCAAAGTATAGGCTGGCAGGATCAGACCCTGAGGATATTAGTAATGCACAATTTTTGTGCCCTATTCTGTGGGTGTTACTGTTTGTGGCTAGAACATTGTGCAGCACTTTAAATTTAACTCATGTCACTTAAGTGTTCAGCACTGGGATTAGATTGTGTATCTAAATCTCCTACAGATTGACCTGGAAATGTATCCAATAGTTATGTAAGAACAACATACTAGAGATTGAGGTGAGGAGCATTTATCTCCACTAATAAAGAATGGACCCACATTTCATCTGTATGAAAGCCATGATTTATAGTCTTAATCTGTCTTGGGTGGATTAATCTGTTTATCCTGCCATTTGTTGGTGTACTTTTATATGTATTAAAAATAACTGTTTAGGAGTATTTTATAGATTTTCAGATAAGGGAAGACTCTTCCTGAAAATGTGTATTCTGTTAAACAGTTAATGCTGAAACCAATTCATATTTCTGTAGGCCACATGGAGAAAATGTGGTGATTATTGTCTTTCCTTGATACCATCCCTTTTGGAAGCCTGTTCCTGTGTTGTTTCACACGTTAAACATTTGGAACACAAAGTTTGATCCAAAGGTGACTGAAGTCAACGGGAATCTGTGCACTGATTTTAATGAGTCTTTGGGGTGAAGAAGGTATAAGAACAGATACACTCTGAAAATTCTTGTTTATATACAGGGGGAAGCTACTCTTTAAAATGCCGAAAATACACCAGAATAAAATGGTTTCTGAATACAATCCTATTATGTTTTCTGCAAGACTTGAATAATTCTTTATGGCTGCTGCTAAATTTGCCTTTCTCCTTGTAGCTTCCTTCCCTACCTATTAATAATGACACGATGTTGCCCATAAAAAAGTGTCAAGGTAAATATCAGATGCCCTGCATTGATCTAACCGGGTTTTAAATTGGCCCTTATATGTCTGTAATCTTTGTATATCTTGATCTAGGCATTTCTAGAGTGTGGTGTCTAAGTTAAGCACGTAACGTTTAAAAACAATGTCACTTCTATGAAGGATAATATAGCACACCTTTTAATTTGTCTGAAAACACTTACACATCTACATTTTTTCACCTTTTGTTTCCTATTGTGACTTGCTTCTCTTTTATGCTAGCCTTATTAGCTAGTTATTCATTATTTTTATTTATATTAAGGTATTCAAAGGCCCTGATCAGGATGAAGCCAAGCTCTGCACAAATTAGGAAGACCTAGTTCCCTAAATGTACATGTGACAGGTATTCTGCAGCAAGTGTTGATGCCAAGAATCCCATATGTTTTTGCAGGGAACATTCAGTGATTGGTGTAGGTGACTCGCTTTGTACCTCGGGCAAGTCTCTTAACATCTGTGTGCAATTTCACCATCTATAAAATGGGGATAAATTTTCACATGCCTTGTAAGAGCCTTGAGGATTAATTAGAAAGGAAGGAAGCTCTTTAGGGCAGGGATAGTGTATTACTCTAGTGCAGCTGATAAGTGATCCTGGTTGGTTCCTAGCACTTCCATAATGAACATAATTAGTAATAATCATAAGTAACCACCTTCAGTGCTACTTTGTGTGTACTTCTTTGTGTTATGGTGCCTTCTACTTAGTCCGCTTCCTAATGACACAGGTTGTTTAAGGGGCAGATTTATCTGCACTAGAATAATTTGTGTGTGCCTTCAGTCAGTTCCAAGTTTATGAAGTATATTATGCGATGCTATGTAGTTTTGTTTGTGGGGGGAGAATAGTCTTATCTGTTTACATTTCTACTAAGGAAAGAAGTGTGGGGAAGTTGCTTATCTAGTTTTGAGAGGAGTAAAGGAGTTATCAAATTTCATCCTACCTCAGTACAAGCAGAAGCTCAGTTATATGTGAGTTGAGGCATGGAGGCAGGACAGTTAAGAAGTCTGGCAAAGGCTCCAAAAGCATTACGTCATTCTAGACTCATGCCAAAGGTTGCCCCTGTCAACCTAACTGTAAATGAGTACCTGGTCATTTGGGCTGGGGAGTCGAAGGCAACTGGGTGAGATCCTAGCTGTATTTCTTCCTTAGGTTTGTTGACTACAGGAACAGGTATGCCTTAGCCACTGAGCTCAGCAGGACTCATGACCCTGATGTTCGGAATGAGTGACCTGTGACTACAGTCCTGTTTCCAATCCTGGCTTTGTCAAAAACTCTCTCTGGGCTTGGATTTATCTCTGCCTCAGTTTTTCTTTATGGAGAATGGGGGTTCTAATGCTTATTCACTCCCCTGTGAAGATTAATTAGTAGTTGCAAAGCACTTCAGAAATACTAAGCAGCAGTAGCTGTATAATTATTAGTATTATTACAGCATATTGCATTTTTTCAATAAAGCCTTAAAGAAGGATTTACAAATTGCTGCCTAACTTCATAACTTGGTTCCTATATTTTGTCCAGAAAGAACTGAAAGATTTGCTTTTGGGTCTCATTTTTACAATTTATGAAGTAACTTGTTTTAGCTATAGCACCTAAAACTGTCTTGCATACAGACTTTCTTTAATGGTGGCTGTATCTGTAATTTTATGGATGTAAATCCAAATGTTATTTACTCACAGACTGCGTGTCTTTGCTAACAGCCATTGGTTTTGTGTTTCACGTGGTTTTGTCTTTGATATATAACTGTCTGTACCATAACTCCACATTTGATTAAATGGCATTCATTATAAAACCCCTAATTATAATATCTCTGCTTTATCACACACAAAATGATTGGCTCTCCTGGATAGCAATATGAGAAATAGCTGATGTATTTATACACTCGTTTAAACTCATTGTTAATTTTGCTGGTATTAATTAACATACGGAGCTGAGATAGGGACAATGTACAAGAGACATCTAAAGTCTGCTAAAGACATATAAAGATATCAGTGCTGCCATAGATCCTCCGAACCCAGTGGGAAGACAGATGCGCCAATGTTAGCATCCCTCTGCAAGCAAACACCATAAGTATTAAGGCTACTATCATCTGACATCAACTTTGTTGGGCTGGCCAAGCCATCTGGATGTCCAAATCCAGACTCCCGAAGCAAGTTTTATTCACCCAGCTAAGCCAAGGTGTGTGCTCAAGAGGAGGGCAGAGAAAGCATTGCAGGGACATCCTCAAGGCCAACTTAAAAAACTGCAATATTGATGACACCTCATGGGAGACAATTGCCCAGGACTGCCCCAAATGGAAGAAGAGTCTGCTGTAGGGATCTCAGTACTTTGAAACCTCACAACAACAACAACAGGAGATGGAGAAGCAAAAGCAGTGTGTCATGGACCAAATCAAGAATCCAGCACCACCCACCCCATGCAGAAACACGTCTGAGCTGCAGTAGCATCTGTTGATCCCATATAGACCTCATCAGCCATCTTCAGACACACAGATAAGACTATCATGGAAGGCAATCATCCTTGACTGTGAGGGACTGCAGAAGAAGAATCATTTAATGTGTGCTTCATGCTATGACCTGCAAGTTCAAATCAAGGATCAAGTTATGATTGTGCTAGGTACTGTACCCATATTAAGAAAAGACAGTCCCTTCCTCTGAAACCTTACAGTGTGAATAAAAGCTTACCATTTTAATGGAGCTAAAGATTATACCTATTGATATATATGCCTTGGATAGAGTTACAATGACCCCTACTATATACAGATGAAACACAGCTGGTGTTTTTTGGGGATTAGAAGTAAGTGAGGCTTTGGATGCAGTGGTATCAAGCTCACAGACAATTCCAGTGAGAGTTTCTCTAGAGAAATTACTGCTTATTTGGGTCCAGCATGGACCTAAGACTGTAAAGTAATATATCTGGGCCTTTGAATTCAGCTTTTCTCTCCTAAATTCACATGAATTTGTGTTTAATAATCTGCTTTTAACACACTGATAACAGTAGCAGATAGTTATATAATGTTTTATTGGCATTTGTGGGTTTGTGCCATTTATGAATACTTTGTCTTGCTACGTGCTTGATTGGATCTTACCTAATTGGTGAAGGTTTTTGTAATCTATGAGGCAGTTTTCATTGCAGTGGAAACATGGTAAATGTGTTGCATTTTAAATATAAATTGTATGACAGCAAGAGAGTGAATGAATTATCCCCCTTCTGTGTAACTTGGTGTAATACTAACGAGGTGGCAGTGAAAGGGAAGTGAGAGGAGACCAAAATAGGGTGAAAGTTGGAAGGGAAGAAAAAACACAACTGGAAATCAGTAAGTCAGGTGGGAGAGAGGGGATTCAGAGAAAAGGTTAATGAGGTACTACTGGGGGCTAAGATAACAGAGACAGGTAGAAGTGAGGGGAAAAAATATACAGGAGCAGGACCCAACAGAGATGGGATAATTTACTGAGTAGTGCTGTTGGAGACAATTGAAGTTATATGTGTATAGTGTGTGTCCTTTCATTTTGGTTTGATGATCTAATCTCTTGAGAGGGGTAGTGGCAACACCATCACCATCATTTCCATTAGATGGGCACTGCAGCCTTCCTTTGTGAATGTCCTCCTCCAAGGAGCAGCAGTCAGATCCCAAGAACAGCAGAAATTGCATGACGGTGTCTCCCTTCATAACCCCTTCTGGCCTGGTGTCCAGGCAATTGGGGGTAGTAACTTTTTCAGAACATAAGACTTGAGGTTTCAGAATCAGTTGGGAAGGGAGAGGAAGAGCAGATGCATTGGGTTTCTCTCTTCCTTTAAGGTTAAGTGTGGTCACTCTCTGAGAACAGGAAAGCTCCCTGCATTAATATGGTGTGTATCTATATATGGCATTTTGGTGTCATTTTTATTGTTTTATAATGAAACTCATAGAACCATAGAAGAGCAGGGCTGGAAGGGACTTTCAGAGGTCATCTAGTTTAATCCCCTGTCAGAGGCAGGTTCATTCCTATCCAAACCATCCTATATAAATCCATTATTTAACCTGCTAATAAAACTACATAATCAACCCTGACACAAACACAAGGCATAACACCATAACCTGCCACAAGTAAAGCAAGGGGACAACAGTAGTCAGTGTCCTGCTACTGCAAGGGCTATTAAATTAGGCTCAAGAGATCCAAGGAAGTCAAGTAATTTAGATACTGTTAAGGAAACACAAACACTTGTTTTTTAGTGACCTAATCATCTTTTTTTTTAAGTATCACAAGTGTGTGTGTATGTATGCATGTATGTATTTCCATTACCAACAAAACTTAGATTTTAAAAGGTGGAAAAATTTATACTGAAAAAGTGGCAAATTCAAAATGTCTTGTTTAGGCTGAAGCATTAAGGCTTCTGCTCCAAGTGTATCTGCAGCCTGTGAATCAGAGTTCTGGGCCACTGTTGTGTGTGTTTGTGCCAAGCTCAGTGTCATGTGTCAGTAATTTTGTGGTAGACTGGCAGAGTCTCTGGGTTGAAACCAAGTGTTGGTGGTTGGCAGACTTGGCAGCCAGAATGTCTAAGTGCAGTTGGGTATAAAGGGCCCTTGTGCTCTCTGACAGCACCATGGAAAATTTAGACTGCAAAGAGGTAAGATTATAAATGTGAAATTCTGTTCAAACCTCCCTCTGCATTAGAGTGTAAAGACACCCAGTTTGTTTTAAAAACAGATTAAATATGGGGCTTACCTGCCTTAGTGAAACCTGATCCATACAGGATTTTACAGAAGACAGCAGGATTTTACTTTTGGGACTAGGTAATGCTTTGGGTTAGTTTTCCTCCCTCGGTTACTCTTAGACAAACAACAGTCAGAAGAATTTCTACTTGTGCATTCTCTGCTATAGTTTAATAGCTACTTGCTAAGTACTGTTATCTGGGGAAAACCCTGTGCTGTTTTCTCACATTGTGTGAGGTAAAATTAGTGATATAATTAATAATTCATTTTCAGGCATGCAGGATACAGTGTAGAATTGGATCCAATTGCACTACAGTACCATATGTGAAGAAGCAAGCAGCTCACTTACTGCATTTCACTAGCTAATAGATTCCCCTTTTCCCACTTTATTTTATTATTGTTAATTACTTGAAGAGACCAGAAAAGGAGGGCTCCAACCCCTAATAGCTTAGGTGCATTGTAAAATAAGTTTCCCACTTGGGCTGATATCCTCTAGATACTAACATAAAACAGGTGCTCTGAAACAGCCATTCCTAGAATTTATCTTCCAATATTTACATTAAGTATGCTGCTACATGTTTATGATATACTGACTGTGAATAAAAAATACTCAGGTTGACAATACCACTTTACAGCAAATAGGAATTTGACCTAAATTCTTTATTAACGTCTCATCTTTTATGTTCTTGACATCAAACTTCAGGGTTAAATGCTATATGATAGAATTACAAATCCTTTCCATTGCTTTAAACTATCTTTGAATAAGCAGTAACATACCTTTAAAAATCCAAATGCTGTGGCAGACATACATGCAAATCCTTTCAAGCTACAGTACAGCGAAAAATAAAATGACCTCGTGGGTAAAGTTATGGATTTATTCACATTTTGACTACACAAAAATGAAAGCACACCGTGCCAGTGCTGTTGGTGCCCTTGAGAGACTTCAAAAATAGGCTGACAAGTAAACATATCCATCAATTACCCAAATATTGAATGGATAGGTAAATATAATAAAAAGTAAATGTCCTCTCACGTTACTGCTATCCAGCACCATTCACATCTCTGTGGGTCTTAACCAGTTACAAGGTACCATCACTCGTTACATTAGTCAAGTCTGCCAAAGTAGTTCACCAGTCTATTACTTCAAAAATTCTTAGCTTGTTCCTTGTTCATGAATTACTTACAGATGATGTTTTCATCCTTTCCTTGCAGAAGAGCTAATCTTGGAGGAATATCACTTTACTGGGTTAGATACAAATCTTATTGGACCCATCTCTCTTTTTTCCCCCTCACTCTATCTGGGAATGTGTAAGTATTACAAAAGGTTGGGTAGTTTTTGTCCCAGTAGTACACTGCTTGTGGCTTTAAAAATGATGCCTGCTTATGATTCTGCCATCTGCAGGAGCCTATCATAAAGTTACTGTATTGATCTGTCACTAGCTCTGTCTTGTCTGCCAAATGAAAAATAGCTTAAACTCATAACCTGGGCCAGCAGTTTTTTTTATTGTAAGCCAGACAAAAATGCCATTCATCTTCTCTGCTGAAGTGTTCTTTTCACAGCTTGCCAGCACAAACACACTGTTATCCTTAGTCAGGGCTAATTAGCTAATAATTTAATGCAACCGAGACAGGAGTCTTAGTTTAATTTAGCAGTAAGGGGATATACAGTAACTTTTAAACGATGAAGTGCTTTTTTAATACTTGATCATGTTAACAGGACTTGTCCCAGGTTTACATTCTAGGTTTAAGTTTGATTTCCTCGGCACTAAAGAATAATGGCCTTGTTAGAATGGCTAAGATTGGTTGTCAGTTTAGATTTTATAGGAAAAACAAAAGACGGATGGTGAATTGGTGCCTGTAGCCTTGAGTTCCTGGTTAGTAAGTAACACTTGAGCTTTATGATCGCTTATTGAGTGAAATCAAATATTAGATTGATTTGGTTTGGTCTTGAGAACCCAGTGGCTTGAACACAGCCAAGCACACTAATTTTATTATCTCTCTTAAAAAGAGGGGACTTCACCTATCCTCATCTTTAATGTCTAATGTTAATTTTAATGATGACTTGGTTTGTGGCCTAAATTGAGGCGTTATAACTCCTTAAAAAATGTGGGTTTCCAGTGTAAAAATAACAGTATGTTTATGAACCCAGAAACTTCTAATGCATGCCAGTGCTGAAAGCATAGGGTTTGTTTAATCTCCCCATAAATACGTATCATGCATGTAGATTTCCACAAGATCTGTTTGTATATTCATATTTTGGAGTTAAATTTAGATAATCTGGAATGTGGAGAAAGACTGACGTTTTGGTCCAGATATGCAGCAGTATGCAAGGACCTATTAACACACCCCTAGAAGTTAGGACACAAATATGGCTTTTATGTTCCTGTTCTTTTGGAATGATCCAGCCCTTCATTAAAAGCAAAGGGGGAAAAAGAAGAGAGAGTCCAGAATATTTTACTGGACACTGCTTCTTGTGGTTCCCAGGGTTTCATTCAGTAACTGGGATATCTGGCATCATCTGCTGTGCTGGCTAAGGACATGAGGAAAAGGGATGGAGTAGCTGGTGATATGAAAACTATTCTGATGGATCTATAGGACTCTCCCTTCTGCAGAAGATGGATTTTCAGGGATTGAGAGATGCTAGTTTTTTAGGGCATCTTTATTCTGCAGAGCTGACTTAGGACAGGGCAGGATACCACTATTTCCATGATTGTTTTGGTATATTTATTCTGCTTATACTACAGCACTGAGAACATAACAACAGGGACAGAAGAAAGGATTTCCCTTACCTATTTGTGTAGCAAATGGATATCTACCACTGTCCTATTTGAAAGACGGCTCCTTATTTGCAGCTTTGTATTCTGCATACTGTATGAAGTTAATAGAGGCCACAGTTATTTTCTACATTTGAGCTGTAATGATGCTAAGGCCCATGAATTGATTTTCTATTTCTTAATTTGCTCCTTCAACAATTAAGGCAGTATATGTGGAGTGTTTTCCTTTATTTTATAAGTATTGACCTTTTCATTTTCTGGAGTAAGACTGGAAACCCTGATTTCTGCTTGTGGTAGAAACTGTAGGGCTAGGTACAGACATTCAAAAAGCCCATGGTGGGATCAGTCTCAGTGACACAGTTTTCTGGAAGCAGTGTAGTTTACATAGGTAGTAAACAAAACACATTGGCCCTTTGGTGGGTGGGCAGGAGGAGGGTTTGGGGACGGGACAAATCTTAGACCGGCTTCTGCCTTTTTTAAACCAGTTGGTGTGTGCTGAACTTATGTTCTCTTACAGGTATAGACTGGTTTTTGTGTGCCAAAATTCTGGTCTGTTACCAGTATTAGACTGGTTTCTGACTACTTATATTAGTAAAAATGCAATGTCTGTACCTGGCCTAGGAGAACACTTGCATGTAGTTTTAAGTCTGGGAACATATCATCTCTGAACCCATCCCAAAAGTGATCACAATGTCAAACATTTAATTTTTTGATGATTAACACCTGCCCCTGTAAATGGGAATTTACCAGTCAGATTGAAGAACTTCTTTGCTAATATATTGTTTAAATACATTGATTGTAACTAGAATAGTAGGATAAATACACCAGTTGGGGCAATTGCATCCATCCTTACCAGAGAATTGCAGTAACATTTCACACTGCAGCTTTCTTTGAAGATCAGTGTATTCTGATACAGTATCTAACTTCTCCAGTGTATTTTGCAAATGGTTTTGGCTTTTCTTAGGCCATGGACAGGTGTTTGTTTCTATTAGTAAAAATTTCTCTGAAATTCTTACCAGTAGAAAAATAATCCAGGAGCTGACGTGTACACGCATTCCAGCCTTCTGACTGGAGAGCTCTACATTTAAGTTCTTCAGCCAGGGACACTAGAAGGCTGCTTCCTGGTCTAACCCTACCCCTAGGGGAGCCTGTTAGTTTGAGAGCCCATCCTCTCCCCCATCCTTGCTCAGGAAGAGGGCAGGTAGTCAATCGGCAGTTGGCAGCAGCTGCCGCTGACATCTCCAGCCCCTGGACAATGCACTCCATCCTGCCATTCACTTGATATATGGTGGCGGGGGAGAGGGGGAATCATTCATCTGAGCCAGGAGCCTTCCAGTTCCTCCTGCAGGAGAGTAGCCCCCAGTCTGTTCGCTGCTCTGGGTACAACCTGAAGGCATACAGTGGCAGGGAACTTCTCCCATAGCAGCAGGGCTCCCTTAGCCTAGGGAATCTTGCTATCTTGGCACAGCTGCCTGATGCTGTCATATTCTGGGTCACCAAAAGAGTGTGGGGAGAGGGCAGGAAACATTTTCCCTTGGGACAACTTTCTTGGAGCACCAGGAGTTGATTGGTAGGACAAGAGAGGGTGGATTTCCCCATGCAGGGCTCTCTGACAGCTCACCATTAGCCAGGCTGTCAGGGAGCCAGTCTTCTCCCTCCCTCACTTACCCTTGGAAGAATGGAGGATGAGCGGAGGACTGGGATACTTGGGGGTCTTCCACACAGGAGAGAGCTGGCCATTCAAGTTATATCATGGGGAGGGAAATTTTCTTGCAGAAGAGCATCTATGGAGCACTCTCTCTTGAACATCTGTGCAGCTCTCTGTGCCAAGAGAGAGGCTTTTCTCGCAGCACAAATGTAATACCTGTCCGTGACTAGTCTAGTTTCTTTTTGGCTAAGGTAAGACAGTCAAAAAGCCTGAGGTTGAATCGATTCAGTTTTTGCAGGTTAGTCTAAGCTGCATATGTTGAACCAATAAGCAAGTGGGGATACTTTCACTTTTGATTCCAGAAATGCAGCCACATGCCTGCAGTGGCGCAGGCCAGAAGCCAAAGGGTGGTTGAGCATGCCTCCCTGCTGGAACAGATATCTTGAGCCAAGGCTAGCCTGCCCACCCTGCAAAGTATCCTGGGATGCTGGGGGACTGTGAGTTAACTTGAATCTAGAGGAGAGCTGGACAGAAGTTCAATAAACCAGTTTAACCTAAATCACTTAAGTCTGATACTACATCCATCCAGGTTTATCTTAAACCTGTTTTGGTCATTTTGAAAGGGGTTTACATGCACTGAGCCTCTGTTGTGTTACAGATTTGAACCAGTTTCTGATTGCTTATACTGGTTTATGTGTAATTTATGTTCCTAGCCTTTGTGTGCAATACACACCAGCTATTGAATGATGGCTTTGGGCTTTATTTGTTTGTTTTTAATAAAGCAGAAAAACTAAAGCTTTCTTTAATCCTTTTTTTTTTTTAAAGATCCTCAGTAACAAATGCAACTGATTTCAGGACTGTACTCCATCTGTCTAGGAAAGAAAAATACATTAGTAGTCCACACATGAGCAACTTATTAGTTTATTTGGTGTGTGCAGTATGGTGATTCAAGACTGATTTAAAATATTCATCCACAATTACTGGTGCATCACAGTTCAAAGTGCTGCAAATCTGTGGGTTTGACTGAGAAATTTAAAGAAAATAGCTGCAAATTGATTATGTGTGTAATTAATGAAACATTTCATTCTTATGTAAATATTTAATGCTTGGGTATTTTTTGCTTTCCTTTTTCTCACCATCTCCCCCCTTTATATGTTTGTTTACTTAGATGGCGAGTGTGTGTTTGTGTGATTCATGTATATGTGCATCTGTGCATGGTGTGAAGCAGGAATGCCTTTGGGAGGAAGAATTCATTTCTTGAAAACATGCCACAGCTGAACTGTTGCTTTGCTGCTTTATGGTCTGAGCTGTGAGGTGCAAAGGAGTATTGACTTTGATTGAATTCAGTGTGAATTGGAAGTTTGGGGAGCTTATGGCGAGGGACAGACAGTTTATTACGCAAAAACCATTTTGCATGATCAGAAACTGGTTTAAACCTGTAACAGAGCAGATGTTCAGTGCACATAAACCAGTTGAAAATGGCTGAAACCAGTTTGAGATAAACCTGGTTGACTATCAGTCTTAACTGATTTGGGTCAAACTGGTTTATGTAACATCTGTCCTAGACCCCTTACTGGTTTATGATAAACCAGAGACCCTTAGCATCCTGGCATGCTCTCTGGGCTAAGCTCTCTGCTCCACAGCAGAGCTGGCCCCTCTCCTCTGCTCCCTAGCCAGAGCAGAGACTTGCAGGCACAGAGCATCTGCCTGATTTCTCCCTGCTGAACAGGCATTATTCCCCCCCCTCCCCTCTGCCTTACACAGACACCTCAGCATTAGCTAACAGACCACGTGTTGGCTATGGTTGGTGCTGTGGGAGAGACAGGCAATCAGGCTTTTTGGAGCTAATCAACAGGTAGCTTAATGTCCTTCCTTGGAAGATCTTCTTAAAGATCTCCATTGGTCAATGGAGAGAGGCTTTGTTTTCTTAATGGGTTGATAAACACTGAGTTAGGTGTGATAAGCAATCCCTGCTCGGCTGCTTGGTGGCGGGGAATAATCAGAGCATCCTGCCGGGGCCTGGCCATGCCCACCTTTAACTCAGACCTGTAGAAAGGAAGGGAGGGCTTCTCTAGCACCTCCTGGCTTCTAGCCTGAGCCACTGCAGACAAGCCTGAACTTCTGGGATGTCTGTCTGATTACAAAATGGATTTAGCCTAGTCAGGTTAGACTAACCTGCAAAGAATGAATCAATTCAGGCTCAGGCTTTTTGAATGATTGTCAAGCCTCTTGTGCTAAAGAAGAAATAAACAATAATATAGATAAAATCTACAGGTGAGTGTGAGAAGTGAGGGTGTTTGGAAAAAAGTGTAGATTTTTTTTTTTTTTTTTTTAAGTGTCAGAGAAATGAATTGAGTTTTGCAATCCCTCTCAGTAGCAGAGTTTAGGAAGGGCCTGCAGTAAAACCTGAAAGATCCTGAGGCAAACTTCAGCTTGTTTTGAAATGGCTGTCTTTCAGTTCAGATGTCTACAGTGGATGCAAATTTTGCAACGTTCTGTTTTTGGCTTCCTCTGTTGTTGATGGTCTAGAATTTCAGCATGGGCAGGCTGACAGGGTTTGTCATTAGGGAAGGCCCTGGATCCTATCCTTAAGCCCTCCCAGTAGATCAAAAAACCAAGATCCAGGGCTACCAGTTTGGTAGTACTTATATAGCTGCTTATTTGATAAATCAGTGAGTAGAATTCTGAAGATCATTTGTTATAACTGAATAAATTGGAGGGAAGAAGGAAAAAAAAATTCCTTTCTGCTTCTAGCCATTAAACCCCTGGATAAGAAGGCTTTTCCTTTGAGGCATGACTGTGTTACTAGTGCTTTTTCAGTGCTAGATGTCGGTGACATTAACCCAGCATAAAGGGTTTGGATCTGTAGAATCAAGTAAGATTATCAGCTTTTATCCCACTTAGGTCCTGATGCTACAGCTTTTGCTTGTTACTTTCTAGAAACAGTAGGACTATTCATGTAAGTAAGAGCTGCAAAATCCGACCTTTTGCTTTTATTGTCTCTGCGCTATGCATGTTGTATGTATAGAACGAGCGGCAGAAGAAGGTGAGTACCATAATTTTCAATGCCTTCTGATAACTAACCCAAAGTTGCAGATAAGCACACTGAAATTAAAAAGTAGGTTATGGACGTAAGTAGTGTTTGGAGGTGATTGTGTGAGATATCTAGTTTCATAGTTAGGCATTCAGTCTTATATGACAAGGCCACGATGTACGATAGAAGAATTGGCTAAAACCAGTTATATTTGTATATGTAATGAGTGGAATTGGTTAGCAACAAAATGGGGTATCATAATTTTGTTTTTCTTCTGTCAATGAGGGCTTGTTTTTACCAAAGCAGTCTCCAATACCCTGCCTGGCATACTCTGCATTCAAATCTTTTTTTTTTCTCTTGAACTGGTGACATCAACTCTCCTTGAATGTAAAAGGAAGGTAATTTAGGGAATGAAAAATTTACCTTTTTTTTTTTTAAATGCTGACTTCATAGAGGAGGGTTTCTTGAACAGAGAAGCTAAACTTCAAGATTTCTTTCACATGGAGAAAGAAGAGAAGGGGACAGTGTTGTGTCTGTTTCTGTCTAGAAATTTGAGACTTTATTAAAAGGTTTTTATACTGTACTTTGTTTTTGAAAATTAATTAGTTCATATTGTTGATTAGTTTTGGAAAACTTTGTTACAAGAAACACGCAAGAATAGTGGAGTTGAAACTTTCTAGCAAATGACCAGTCTCCTCTTACCATTCCCTTTTGGCAAAAATTAAAAAATAAATTCCCATTTTCATTTTGATAATCCTCTGTTCTCCTGTCCTTCATGACACATGAACACATGCCTTTTTTTCTCCCTTGGAACGAAGTGACAGCTTTTTTCCTGACCAAAATGAGATGAGAGAGATATCTATATATCTCTTGAGAGAGAGATATAAACAAGCAAACTTAAAAAGGAATCAAATGAAAAAAGACCTATATTTATTTTTTATTTTTTCAGTAGTTTTCATGGTGCACACTTCCCTGTTTCAATCAGTTCTAATAAAACACAGTAACAAGATATATTATTTATATAGGAAACCTATTCATCTTGTTCTTTCATTGCCTTTGAGTAGAGATCCCATACACACAGGATTTTTTGTTAGAAAAGTTGTTTCTGCCAGACTCAAAATAAGGTGGTAGGTTTACTAGACTCAACAAATAATAAGTTTAGTAGACTTGGAGTGCTATATTTTGAAGTTTCTTACAACCCACAATTAAAATTACTTTAGTGTAGATTCAGCTTGCTGACTGTGATTGATTTTTCTGAAGAAAAAGACTTGGACTGGACTCTTTTGCTAAATCAATTGGTCTTTTTTCCCAAAATGCACTGGATATATTTTACATTTTAAATTTAAAAAAAACCAAGAACCCCCACCCAAGGCATACTTATTAAATGTTAAATTAAAAGTACACTACATACTTTTTGAATAGTAATAATTTTGATGCCAATGCTATGCTGGTACTGTTTCACCGGAGATAAATGAATGGTTAAAACAAGCATGTCCGTGTCTAATCTTGCCTTAGTGTATTCTTGTTTGAGAATTAAATTTAAAGCACACTACTTGGGGTGCGTTAACTGCTGTATGTGGCAATAATCTACTTTAGGAGCAACTGAGAGATTCTCTCTCCTCCCCTGCCTTCTTGTATGTAGCCTTGTATGTGTCTTCATGCATATTGCTTTCTTTCCAGCTCATCTTGCTTATGCCTATTCCCTCAGCAATAATAGCTGCTGAACTAGCTGGTGACACCTACATTATTAGTCTTTTCGCTTTGAGTGTAATTTTAAGAGAGAACTCCAATCTACAGGTTATTTTGTATCTAATCCACACAGGGAAAGTACAGAGAGTCAGTAACTTTTACTCTGCAAACACATCTAGAGTATACATGTTAGCCCTACACAGAAAGAACTAGTTATAACAGAAGCAGAGCCCCATTTGTAGCTACAAACCACTTCTATCATTACGCTGGAGTGGGTGATTGTTTAAGGGCGTATATCTACAGCAGTGTGTAGGAGGGGAAGAGTTCATTTAAATCAGAAACATAAAATAGACAAAAAAGGTTGCTATGGAGATGACAGCAGGATGGCCTCTAATAATGGGATATAGCAAGAGCTCTCCAGGGTGTAGGTTCAAATTTAGCCAGGGTTTACAGGGCCTGCTATCTAAGGCTCCTAGGTCAGCATCAGAGCATTCTCCACAAAAACGTGTGCTTCTGTTGACCAGGTGTAGGTCCCTTAAAAATGATCCTTTGAAGTGGTGATTTGTACATGGCATATTGAGCTCTTTAAGCTGGAAAACCAGGGTTTTGATTCATCTGCTTTTGGGGGTATGTCTGCTCTGCATGTTGCAGTTCAGTGATAACTGAGCTAGTCTAAATAAGGTAGTTTGGGTACCAAAAGCAGTCTAGCCCCAGTAAAGAGACCTCTGTACAGGCTAATTAACCATATTTCTCAGTTGGGTTAATTAACCCATACTGAGCTCTGTGCTTTTGCTTCAAGTAGTCAAGCTAGCTCATTCAGTTACTTCACAGCATGGGGCAAAAGGACAGGTTTCAAAAGCTCACATCTTTAATAAAAGTCTCTTTGCTGAGCAGGCCAGGAGTTGGTAGCTTGCAGAATTCTGGGTATTTTGAGAAGCTGAAGGAGGCTACCTTCCCTTCTGAGAGTGGCGGGGCTCTTTATGTGGAGAAGTATAAGTATTTATGATTTTCCATGTAGTTTTCCATTCCCTTACAATTACCAAATGTCAAAGAATCATGTTAAAATTGCATTATTAAACATTAAAGTCAGGAAGTTATGAAGTCAAGACTGCATGCGCTTGCCAGAAAACCCAGTCCATGGTTACATGCTGTTTCTCAAATAATATGATATTGTATGCAATTTTTCATTGTTACTGGTTGTATCTATTATATTGCCTGCTTTAAATTTAGCATCGAGCTTTTTATGATTTTTATTTTTATTTTTTATAAAGTAGATGTAAGAAACCAACCAAACAAAAAAACTTGTTTTTGCCAGTATTTACAGGTCATGTTAAAAAAGTGAACCTTTTATTAGCAACTGAAAAACCAAATTTACGGCTTTAAACCAAGAAAAGCCTGGAAAAATTGGAGGAAAATTCAGATTATCACCAGATTTCTGAGTGGGCAAAATATAAATCCTGATGTCATCTTAATCTAGGCAGATGGCCCATTAAAGTCATTCAGAGTAAAAAGTACATGGCGAGCTGTTTTAAACAACATGCCACAGATTTAATGTGAAACAAGGCATATATGATGGCATGTACAAATCATATAAATATACAGCCAAGCAAGCTAGCTTCATAATCACAGAGTCCTTGTGTGAATTGCACCTACAGAACCTTATGCTGCTGTTTAAGAAATTATATAGTGCATGGCTGCTGACTAAGCCATGCACTGCCCGCAGGGCATTGCTCTGCTTGGAGGAGGGGCACAGAGTTACACTTCCTGAGTAGAAGCTCAAGGAGACAGACGGTTTCTGGGTCTCACCAGTACACAGCAGCAGGAACCTGGAAACTGCAGGAAAATCAGCATTCTGCCCCTGTAAAGGCAGTCAGATCTGTTGGTTGATGTATGAGGAGCTATTTTCCTGCCTTCTGTAAGGTGCAGTGGGGATGCTGCTTACGCTGGGAATTGTCTGTTGTTCTGGGAACATGCAAAGGGATACTGTGCTCCCTGCTGCCCAGGGAAACAAATGGGAAGTGTGGGGAGTCTAATAGAATAGTCCATGCACTTTGAGCATTCTGGCATTTATTTTAAGCAAAAGTATGTGCTGAAACAGTTAAATCATATGAACTATATATCTCAATTATCTCTTTACTGACACTTAAGAACATGCTGGAGTAGTCTTATGTTTCTCTTGTTATTAAAACTAGCAAACACCCTTTTTGGGTAGAAAGTGTTAGTGGTGGCTCTATAAGGGTCCAGTGTACATATGCAGAGTTTAAGTGATGTTGAATGTAACTTGCTCCAAATTTTGCAGTAACAAAATTGCAAACACATTTTAAGCCTATAGGGGGCTCAGTTAACTAACTTATAATAATGCAGCCTGTATAATGAGAAATATATTTAATACTGAAATATACTGTTTTGTAGCTGTTTGTTTATTTTCTGAATATCAGTACTTTGTTTGTGAGTTACCAAGCTTATCTAGGAAGTACTATAGTCCTTGCTGCCGTTATAAAGCACTTATGAGTGAAAAAGTAGAACTTGGGGGCAAACTGAGAAGTTGTTTGTGATTTTAGATGCATTGATAGTGCTTCCTATTTTAAAGGGAATATTGCAAAAAATTGGCATTACCTCTAAAAACCATACTGATTTTTCTAAGGTACTCTGCCATAATTAATACCCCAATTGAAATAGTCACATAGTTAATTATATGCATGTCTTCTTATGAGCAAGGCCTAAAATAGGCCTTTTTCTTGCCAGGGGCTCATGCAAATCCTTATTCCCCAAACCCGTAGTCTCTCTGGGTTTCATTATGCTTGGACTCATCCTCCCTTGAGTTCTACAGCACAAGGGAGGGTGCAACATGGATCACAGCTGCTTATTCTCTGGGCCAGCTGAAGGTGAGAGCTTAAGGGAAGCAATGAGGAATATCTTTGTTCCTCCCCAGTGACATCCCTGGATGATAATGGAAGAAAGTTGCTTGGTTGTGAAGGGATATATTAATAGTCCTGCGTCTAAAGCTGGAAGCTGTAATGTCAGGCACCTGTATGTCAGCTGAAAGGGCATATTTGAGGCTTTTCAAACCCAACGTTGGACCATGTGACTTTCCTGTTTGAAACCAGTCACTAGTTTCCCTGGTTTTCAGTCTCTTGCACATCTTGTTTCATGTTAAACCTCAGCTCATTTATTTCTGCTGCCATCATTTCCCTTTCTCTGCCTCAACTCTCCTGCTTAAGAACCCATTGTGTAGCTTGATCACATTCTTGCCTTCTACCCCTTTGTTTGGAGAGTTCTTGTTCTGTTTCCCACTTTAAAAAACCAACCCTGTTGTGTGAAACTAGACAGTAATCTCCCACAGAGATACATTTAGCACATTTCTCTTTCATTAGTTTTAAATTTAAACTGGTTGCTCTGCATATTTGACTTCTATGCTGTTTAATGGTATTTAAGTTCCCCATTGTTTTCTTGTTGCAGAGTTGCCAAGTACCAAGTGATGAGACTCCAAAAGTAATCAGTTTGGTACTTGTTGTATTTGCCTCTTCCTTATATTCGGGCATTTGCCTCTTGGGTGTACTTTTGTCATTTTCAGATTTTTTGAGACAACCCCGGGGGCTAGACAAATGCAACTTTTTTTCTTTAAATTAATGTTATCAGGATTCTAGGAGCTGAGGCTTTAAGAAAAAATATAAATACTGCAAGGCTCAAATTTCCAAGAGCTGGCAGCACTATTGTTCTCTTCACTTGTCCCCACAACTTCATTAGGCTGGACCCATAGACTGGTTACTAGCCCTTTTTTTCTGTGGTGTAGAGCAGGGTGGTTCTTGTACACTTGTAATGCACCATACATGCCTTATTATAGAAATAATGAAATAAAAATCTTCTTGGATTCTAAACTTTGAGACTTTCATAGCCAAAGATGTATATATTTTTTATTTGCACTCCTTTCTCTGGTTCTGCAGAAGCATCAAGCATAGCCTGTGATTAAACCTAGTTGATGCTTTTGTAACACAGCTGATTTTTTTTGTGCTGTTTGTGCATCTCACACAACAACATAGTTGCAAGAATGTTACAGAAGGTGAGCAAGAGAGTTTGGGATACTGAACTATCAAGTTGCTAACAGTGGGTGCCAGTAGGGATATTGGGTGAAGGCAGCACAGAAGCTATGAATTTGGGCCTGCTGTTAAAAATGGGTGTGGATTGCATTTCAGATTCAGTCATAACAATAAAAATGATAATACTTAGCCTCATCCAGCACTAAAAAAAGGCTGGTGAAAATAACATTAACCCCTTTATAACCCCACTTTATGAATGGAGAAAAAAATACAGAAAAATGATGTGAGTCCTTCAAAATCATGTAACACATTTATGGCAGAGGCTGGAATGGAACCTAGCCCATGACTCTTGTGATACCTGGAACAAATACCTATATCCTATAGGAAGGAAATTAGGTAAATAGCAAAAAACTATAGTAATTTCAGGTTTATATGGGCTAAGTACAGACAGCAAAAAACCTGTGGAATCAAGTCAATCTATGTAGCTTTCTCTAAGCTGTGTAGATTGGACTGTTAGCAAATGCCTACACTGGCCAAGGCCAGAAGGCAGGGGTAGGGCCCTGAGAAAATTGCAATTTTGAAGACTGCACAGAAACCACAATATTCACCCTACACCACAAGTTTTAAAGGTTGCAAGCATAGGCAGAGGAAGGCTGGAGCTAACGGGGACCTCAAATGCAGGGCAGCACAGAGGGCCACAAGGCGGCATAGAGGGCCACAGGGCAGCCCGGGTATGGGCTCTGGGCAGCTGCCGGAGGGTGGGGAGGGGTGTACACAGACAGACATGAAGCCTGCAGGTGGGTGGGATTGAAGCCAGATGGTATACAGAGCACTGTCCACCACAGCAGGTAAACTGGGGAAGGGGAAGGAGAATGGGTGGAGCCCTGCGTTTGGGGGTGCTAAGACCCACTACCCCCAGCCCTCCACTGCCTATGGCTGTGTGCCTGCCTGCTGTTGGTTAAGTATAATTTTTCACACAATATTTATGGAACTACCCGGACCCATTTGCCAAGATCAGTGTTAGTTCCGTGAATGCTCCGTGAAAAATGATACTTTGCCCACACACATGCAGCAAATTTTTGACAAGAAATTCGTGATTTTCTCAGGACTCTAGGTAGGGGCCACTACCACATACCTCTCAGCTCTGCCAGGCTGTGAATGCCCCAGCCCCGCCCCACTTGCCAGCCCCTACCTGTCAGCCACGAGAGGAGGGGGGAAGGGACTTGACGCTTCCTCCAGCCACCCAGCTGGGGTCCGCACAGTGGGTGTGGGGGAAAGCCTTCAAGGTGGAGCATGGCTCAGCCAGTGCAAGGCACCAGCCCTGCCCCCTTGCCAGCCCCCCTCCCATCAGCTGCGGGGGGACAGTTGAGGGGAAGGAATGAACCCCCACTCTGGCCCCATAGCCAGAGTCTGCACAGTGGGGGGAAGCTCCTGAGGATGATAGATGTGGGGCTGGTGAGGTGGTGGAGCTAGGGTGTTTGGGACTCAGTGGAGCTTTGTTGTAGAAGGGAAAGGCAGGGGCTTTTCTTTCTATAACATGGTTCCACTGGGTAGCGAATGCCCCAGCCCTGCCCCCTCACCAGCCCCCCACCTGTCATCCCCAGGGGCTTCCCATCCCACCTACTGTGCACAACCCAGGTAGGGGGCCAGAGTGGGGGTCCCTAGCCCCCGTTGCAGTTGACAAGCTTACCTGCAAGGGGGCTTAGTGGAGGCTCCAATGCATCCTAGGATGTAGGGGGATTGAGACCTAACTTGTTTCAGGAGGAGAACTGGGACAGAAGTTTGGTAGACCAGTTTAACCAAAATCAGTTAAGTCTAATGCTACATCCATCTAGGTCTACCTTAAACTGGTTCGGCCATTCTGAAGCTAGTAGATTTGCACTGAACTTCTGTTCTGTTACGGGTTTAAACCAGTTTGTGATCACTTATCTCGCTTTATATGTAATATGTGTCCCTAGCCTTAATGTTTGATGTCTACAGGATAAGGAAAAGTTAGTATTTTCTTGTCATGATTCACTTAATAGGAATTTTCTGGCCTATATAGGAGAACCTAAATACAAGGGAAACCTGTGGATGAGAACAAATAGGTAATGAGGGAAATAAAGTAGAATCCAGGCAATTTATAGCCAGGTAGTTTGCAGGGCACTTAATTTACAGTGAGTTGCCATATAAAGGACAAATTGCATGGCTGTTTGCTGTGGTTTTTAGTGCAAAGAGTACTGCTTTTCCACTCACCTGGAGCACCTCGTTGGTCCCCCACAACTATTTGCCAACACTGTATAGGAACTCCAGCTGATTCAGAAAACCTCATCTTCTCAAGGACTATGAAAATCAACTCTAACTATTGGGGGTTCTTCTGTATTCAAGTTTTGTAGTAATCTTAAAGCCAATTGTTTACTTAAGCACTTCGTCAAAATTCAACCTTTCCTAAAATTGTTACTTATTGCCTAGACAAGAAATACAGCAAAATTAATTCCTGAAGCAGGTTGTTCCTTTATGATTACAGCAAAAATAATTGTTTACTTTTTCTGAATTTTATTTTTTGTGAATTATCTATGAACAGGCAGAATGCTACTGCAGCATAGATATTAAGTATCAATAATAACTTCAGTTTCCTTATTATTCTACATTTTTCATGCAGCCAGGCATGCAAGTATTTTGCTGCATACAAGTTGTTTCCTAGCTATTGGCTTCAAGTCGTGACTCTTGGTCATTAGTAGTGGTTGATGGACTAGTCACTCAAGTCAAGTGGGATATTTTCTGTTTCACAAGACCGGCTATTCATGACCATCCTTCCAGACAAAAAAAAAAAAAAAAGTATGAAAGTTGATTGAAAATGAATGAAGGGAAGGGAAAATGTATTGAATGTTCTCCAATTTTTTTTCAGTATTCACTGAGTGCTTGGTAAT
The DNA here is from genome assembly GCF_001723915.1 of Gavialis gangeticus. Lineage (NCBI taxonomy): Eukaryota > Metazoa > Chordata > Crocodylia > Gavialidae > Gavialis > Gavialis gangeticus. Next base: position 16,729,789 of record NW_017728994.1, on the reverse strand, counting down.
AGCAGCCTATAAGGCAGGGGTAAGCAAAATACAGCCCACAGGCCAGATCTGGCCTGTCAGCTGATTTGATCCGGCCCAGGGGTGGACAGTCGCCAACCTACTGAATCTGGCCTGTGGGTGATCAGCGGCTTCTGCCGCCGCATGATGCTGGGGGGAGGGAGACTGCTTCCACCCTGCAGCATCAGGTATCAGCTGTGGACCTGTGTGGGGCTTCTGTCATAGTGGGTGTGTGGCGGCATTGGCTGTGGACTCTGTGGGCAGGATCAGGAGTTTGAATGCAGAACCTCCTGGCAGCACCCACAACTGGTTTGCCACCCTCCCGGCAGGGTGGAAGCTGCTGCCAGGAGCCCTGACCCAGAACCTGCCAACTACATCAGCTGTGGATCCAGGCAGGAGCTGCTGCCACTCTGAGTAGGCGGCAGTCTCTCTTTCTGTTTCTTCTGTTCTATCTGTCTCTCTCGTCTTTCCTCCCTCCAGAACCTGACCAAAGCTGCAGTTTGCCAGGAGCCCTGGCACTCAGCTGTAGACCCAGGCAAGAGCTACTGCTGCGCTGAACAGGCAGCAGCATCAGCTGTGACACTGCTGGCAGGTTATGATGCTACAGCCTGCCCAGCATGGCAGAAGTTGCTGTCTGGGTCCTCAGCTGATTGTTGGAGCTCCTGGTGAACTACAGCTTTATCTGTGTTCTGGAGGGAGGGGGAGGGAAGAGGAGAGAGAGAGAAAGAGAAAGAGAGAGAGAAGAAGAAAAGTGAGGGGGGGAATGGGGGGGGAGAGTGACAGAGTGGGAGAGATACATGTGGTCCTTGACAAGTGCCCACAAGTCATAGTAAGTGGCCCTCCAGCTGAAATAATAGCCGGCCCTGCTGTAAGGACACTTTGCATGACTACTGAAACAGCATGTAATGAAGCACACACTGCCAGTAAACATTCTACTATCTCCCTTTACAGTATTTCATTTATGATTAAAAAGCGTTTCCTAGAAATCACAGCCCTTTGCTGATGGAATCCATAAAGTTGCTTTGTTTTGCTACAGATAGGCTGGTGTTTTGTGTATTTTTGCTTATCCATGTAAGTGGAGTTTAGGGGTTTGTTTGTTTATTTTTAATGACACTTAACACTCAGCAAGCACCCTCCATCAAGAAAATGAACCAGAACAGTGTGGCATTTAACTGAAAAAAAATATTTTTCTGTCAGGCCAATATATCCTGATACTTACCTCAACAGAGTTCAGTATCTACTTCTCATATCCATTTTACACATGAGCAGATCTTAGGTGCAAAGTGATGAAGTCACTCTTCAAAAGTTGCACAGTAATTCTTTGGCAGAGCTGAGAGAGGTGGGGCTGGAATTGCAGTGAATTGCTCCATGCATTGTCTTTTGACCAGTTACATACCATGACTTGTTTGGCATCTCCTCCCTTTGAGATTTGTACTGATAGATTGTTTATTGAAATACTGTAGGTTAATGCTGAGGATATACATATAACAGACTGTTTTAATGCAGGTAAATGAATCTTGTTATGTGAGGACGCCGAAGAAGACAGCAGCTACTAAGGGGAGGAAGCCACTCGTGTAACACTCAGGTAGGAAGATTCCTGTCACTAGTTAAAGGGTAAAATAGGCTTTCTCCCTTTTCCAGAAAGTGCACTGTAGTTGATGCTTTAGCCAGTGATCTAGTCACATTTATGGTTCATTTAAAAAGCAGTTCTATGTGGTCAGTTGGTTGCAATGACATATCACTGCAAGCGAAGCCCTCAGCATAAACATTCCTTGGGCTATCCCTGGTATAAGTCTGTTGATTCTAGTGTACAGCACAAACAAATGACTCTTTGCACTGGAGATTCCAGCCATAAAAGAGAGCAATAGTATGTTCTACATGATCCCAGTAAACATGCACTTCTAGTAAACATATTAAAATTCTCTTAGTAGAACTGAACAGTTCCATTAAGCCGTCACTACAACGTTGTTTTTGGTATTTCATATCCAGGTTTAGGAGGAACAAAAAGTACACAAGAGTTAATTTTTGTGCTTATTAGACATTTTCTTTCAAACTTGATTTTCTTCCCTTTCTACCTATCTTTAAGCATTTCATTACATGACATTTATGTAACAAATGGTTGTTCCATCTTTGCTTTTGGCTTCATGCTTTTAGTTTTAGGACATTTCAGGAAATCTCAAATGTTTTTATGATCTGAACCACATTTTAATTGTCTTGTGGACCATCTACTCTTCTGGTGAATAATCATTGGTTACCTATAGATGTGCAATCAAAGCAGCACTAAAAGTGACATTCTGTTTTAATTAGAATAGACCCGCATCACCTCACTGTCACATATATTAAGCCCCCCCTCCCCTCCCACCATTTTAAAATGGCCACGGGGGCACTTTAACTAAAGCTTGTCAAATGAACTTTATTTAAAGTGCCCCCATGGGCATTTTAAAATGTAGGAGGCTTAATACATGTGACGGTGAGCCGTTTTAATTCCAGCGGCTGTTGGAGAAAATGACCCCTCCCCACCCCTGACATGTATGTAGACACCCTTTCGTTCTATTCCTAATAATATTTCTGACAATTACTTATCTAGGGTAATCAAGTATCAAATCATGAAACATTTAATACTTTGAATGTTTGTAATACAATTTTAGCCATTAGAAATGAAGAGGAGTCATTTCCATGTGGCCATCCAGTTTTGTGCTGAGCATCAGTCAATGATCAGTGGACCATAATTCAAGAATCCACTTCCAAACAAGATGCAATTAAAGACCAAATATGGCTGTGTGTGTGTGAACACACTCACATATGTATGTATATTTGTAGATGTTTGCATGCATACATATGCATCTATATAAAATGATCATGAGATTTCTCCCACTGATACATATTGCTGAGGTAGAGGTGGTTTACCTAATGGCCTGTGTTAATCAACATTTGCTTTCTAACACCACTTCTAAACTACAAAGGAGAAAATGTTAAGGATCAATATTTAGAAGATGAAGGCAAGGTTCTAGTGAAAATGTTCTTCTAGCAGTAAATGCCATCCTAGCTTTACTTCTGATAATTAGAAATATTTCTGACATGGCCACTGGAGCACATCAGTAGTATGTCTGCCATTTCCTGTGCTTTTGTGAATTTTTGTGCTTTTTAAACTAAATCATATATTCTGCTGACATCAAATAACTGCAGCACAATTCATTCTCACTTTGACACCTTGTATTAATACTTTTAAATACCTATAAAATTACTTACAACGGTGGAAGGATATTATTCCAGCTTGTATTGTAAACTAGCTTGGTCACACTTAGCCAGACTCACATAAAGCAATTCCTAGGATGTATTTTTGCAGGGGAAGCTTTAATGATAGGACTAAGAAATGGTGCAGAACAAGAATGACAACCCTTCTTTAGAATGCACCAAAACATCTGTGTAGTTCTACTCTAAACAGTGTGTTTTATTTTATATCCAGGTTTGATCATGGACCTAAGACTTTAGTATTTCAATATAAAACTGTGTCCAACTACGAGCCATAACATGTAGCCCAATAATCTTTAAACACAACTTAGTGTTAAAATCAGACGGCTTAAAATCTACATTAGTTCTCCTTGGCTTTGGATTCTGGCTGAAAGCAGGGGAAAAAATCTCTTTTCTATTCCATGAAGAAACTCAAGGGAAAGAAGTTCCTTGCTGTGCCTTCAGGTCATGTGGTCTCACTGCTGTAGAGTTGGAATGTTTGCTATGGTATTTCCGGAGGTTTCATAAACACACGGGAGGAACAGCATCCCCCTCCCTTTCCCTTCTCCTCCCCAGCACAAGATTACTATTTGGGTGTTTTAAGAACAGACAATTAGGGTTTCTGATACAAACTATGTAAGTCAATTTGAATATGCACAGAAAAAAAGAAAAAGAAAAAAACAGAAAAGGAGTCAGGATTTTTTAAATTGTTGTTGCACTTGTTTATAGGAATAAATCAGCTCTTACTGAAATGCAGTTTTTGACAAACTACATATTAAAGCAAACCCCTCAGTTCAGATGCTCTCAACAATTCAGTTTTGGCATGTGTCACCATAAGCGGCATTCTGTTATCTGACTTGATAGCTGTCATCTTGCAAACTAGAGTAATGCAAACAAAACATGATCACTCAAACAAGGTTACAGTGAAGAGCCATCTAAGTCTTGCTGTTGCAGTGTAGAATCCCCAAGTCAAATTAAGAGCGCTGAATTAGTTCTGGCTCCTGGGATCCTAGAATTAAGATTATGCAAACCTACCCTTTCTAACAATAAGACTAGCACACATTCCTTTTGAGACTTGTAAATACCAATCCAGACTGTGATGGAGTGTCAGAGCCACAGGATGGGGCCATTCCACATGAGTGACTAGTTGGGAAAGCTTTATCACCCCACCACCAACTTTACTGATAAGCAAGATAAGTGATCAATTTAAAGGCAAATGCATTGGTCCCATAACAATTGGAAAAGTGGCAGCATATGCCACGGTGGTTGTCTGTATTACAAAAGTACTCTGCTCCCAAGACCCAGTGTTGAAACAGCTCACAGAATTTTGTAACTGAGATGTACACAGCAATGAAGGACCATTCTTGTCCTGAGATTAGCACATACAAGCATCTTGTTGGACAAGTAATTTTCCTTCAGCAAATCTGGACTGAATGCAGCAATTCTCTAGACTTACCTGAAGATGTGTTTGTGTTTTTTTATTTTCTATGCTTATTGGAAAATCCTAAATACCTTCCATGACAGCAGTGTTAAGAAATTTAAGAAGTTATGGTTAGAAGTCTTCCTGATGTTTTCAGGAATTTTTGTTGGGGAAAGAACCAAAAATAGGTTTTCAAAACCTTTCATTTCTTTGAGTTTTCATTGAAAAACTGGAAATTCTTGAAAGAAAATATTTTTTTCTGTGTAAATATCCATATTATAAACCAAAGGTCATTTTTCATTCTGTATTTTGACCACTTCTAGAGACTGCCATGAAAATTAGTTTTTCTGTCAAAGCTTGTCCATTCTGAATGGTGCGGGAAAAGGAAGTGTTAATTGTCCTCATTTTGCAGATGTGGAACTGAAGAGAAATTAATGACCAGATTTTAAAAAAATATTGACATGTTATTCCAAAAGGGATTGAATGCCTGGACACCTTTTTAAAAAATTGCCCCCATTGACAAGGTCAAACAAAAATCTCTCTGAGTTTGGAACTGAATCCCTAGCTTCTTCAACCCAGATCAGCCCATTAACCACAAAGCCTTCTTCCTTAGTAGCTCATGTATAACCCTGTTTTTGCACATACAGTCACAATTACTTTATTAAAATTGGACTATCATCCTAAATACTTGATACTCTCAGGTTTGCCTCTGCTATTAGCACTGCACACCTATGGCTCATGTCTTGGGCTTAAGGAGAAAGAGTTACAGGCAGAGGAAGCCTCTTTGATCAGAGGCAAAAAGAGGAAGGTGGATGAAAAGAACTTTTAGATGGTAAGATGAGAAGGCAAAGGGAAATGCAGAATAGTGAAATCAAGGATTGGATAAGAGCAAAGGGCTAGAGCTGTGGCAGGGCCAGGGAACTGAGAGGAAAAATAGGAGGGAATAAAAAGAGAAGGGAGGTAAATACTAATTTAGAGCAGAAGTAATTTGTCTTGAGAGGAATAAATGTATCAAACATGGGGTCCCTTTTTTAATGCAAGATGGCAAAAAAACGCAGTAAGTCTTTGGGAAATGCTTCCCCATTTTCTTCATACTTCGTAAAATTATATAGAAAGATTTTGGGAAATGCTTACTTGGCCACAGTATCTTTTTTTGTTTTTTTTAACTCTTCTGTCAAAGTTTGAAATCTGTCAGTTGCAGCTGAAGCCTCCCTTGAGCCTAATAGTTAATAATTCTGTTGTTTTCTTGGACACCTTCACTCATTGCAAGACTATTTCCATGACAAGATAGTAAAATTTCAAGTGGGCTTTAGGAATGGAGTGTTCCCCATATTTTTTTTATCCTGCTCAAAAGGTTTAGTTGAAGAATCTAGAGCAAACTTCTGGGTTCTGAGGATTAAACTGTATTAAAGTTAAGTCCGTTCCTCTGCTGGTGTGGTATGGTCTAAAGAAAGAGTACTCATTGGCTTGTGACTAGAAAATCAATGGGTGCCTGTAGATGTGCTGGGAGGCTGCTCCAGCGTGCTATAGTTGCAGCATGTCAGAGCAGACTCGATTAATTGAGACTCTCTGCATCTCATCTATCAGCATCCTCACGCTTCAGAATGGTGGCGGGGTGGTTTAAGTAAAGCTTGTTTGATGAGCTTTAGTTAAAGTGTCCCTGCCCCCATTTTGAAGCATGGGGATAATGATACATAGGACTGTGCAGGCGCTTTAATTGGAGTGGCTCTGGGAGCCGCTCTAATTAAACTGACCCCCCCTCCCCCCCGAAGCGCATATAAAAACGCCCAGAGTGAGCAGATAACAATCTGCAGATAATACTAAATTATTGTGGACTTCTACATGTAAAAAGACTTTTAATAATCAGATTAAATAAACATTTTCAGAACTTTAAGCATACATTTCCTTAAATCTTTGTACAAAGGAAGTGTGTTCTTTGGTACAGCATTATCTGCCTGTACCATGTTTTTCCAAATGAACACAGACAAATGAAGAGAAATACCAAAGGCACGCTGTATCTAGTGAAACAGAAGAAACTCATATTAACTTTGTACGTGTGTTGTCTTCAGCACTGCGTTGCTATGTGTCAGACCTTGCAAGGTGCCAGTTAACAACAGGCAATGGGGGAGAGATACTGACACAACTCTTTAGATAATGCAAACATTGTGTATGAGCTTAGTTTCATGGAAGTAAAATGTTGCAATGCTTTCCCGTGTTTCTTAGTTTATTCTACTGTTCTGTGAGATCTGTTTCTTAATGGGAACACCAAATGGAATTTTTACTGTTTATTTTAAAATGGAAAGTTAAACTTTTCCTCCTAAGGACACCTGCGCCTTCATAAAGAAATCTTATATAGAGCAGGCCAAACAGACTGTTGGTTGAAAATTGCTACACTGTCTTCACTGGATTTCACAAAGGAAGTTGGGGCTAAAGTGTAATGAAAAATGTGACTGTTTACTCTGGGTTTCTGAAGTGGTGAAGCCATACCAACATAACTGCATCAGTGCAGATGTCCTGATACAAATATGCTACAGGTTGCCCTAATTTCATACTGTCTGGGGTAAATTTATCCCTGACAGCACATCAACAAAAGAATTTGCATTATACTGTGCGAAAGGAAAAACCCAGTCAGGACAATCCCTAAGTTTGAAGTATCTTCTGTTGGAAATAGGTTTCTCATGATTTCTTTAGTCTGCACTTCTTTGAAGGAGACGAAATAAAAACAGTTTTTCAAATACTCTGTTTATCATCATGTGACTGTACAGGAGGGTTATTACTGCATCCTGTACTAGAAAACATTTTATGTTGATATGGAGAAAATCCAAATAAACTTGCATGGCCTTTTAAAATATGCTTGCTTGTAATATTCTTTGCTGTATAGAGAACTATTTCCAAAAGAAATAAGAAACTGAATAAAATATTTTTTGTTTAATATAAAAATATTCATGATGAACTGACTGCATTTTTACCTCTCTCTCCTCCCCAATCTTATCAGTCTGTTCAGTGTTCCATCTATTCCACCTACCAGAAATGTTTTGGGGTGTTATTTATAAGCTTGAGATTTACATACTTTAGTAAAATGCATATTGAAGGAAGGGAAAATTATGTGGTATAATTTGTGGAAATTCTATGTGTATGTTTGTATTTAACTTGTATATTTCTTTCAACTTAAACTAAAAAGCATATTATAAATATGTGGACCAAATCCTGAGCTTGCTGAAATTAACTTCTGTTCATAGCCACTAGAGGATCTTGATGTAGCTTGTCAGTATGAATGAAGAATTAACCACAAATAAATAACTGTGTGATAATATAAAAATGCACAAAAATATTTCTGCATGTGAACATTCCATAAAATAAATTTAAAGTAATTACTAGTTTCTCTCTTTAAACTTGCTAATGTTAGAAAATTAAAGCTGAAGGTTTTCCACATCTTTTTTTGCCTTATATTGAATGCAATACTGTTTTCTGTTGGAGGGCTTTAAACAATGACAAGTATTTTCTCATCATACCTTATGAGCACCAGTATCAAGGCACAGTTCAAGTTTAATCTTAGCTCTGAATTTCCTTCCTTTGTATATATCTAGGTCTGCCTCATAACAATGCAAACTAACATAAGGTTTCCTCTAGGTTCATGAAAAAGATGGGGTGGGAGGGGAGACTGGAAAATCATATTAATGACCACCTCATTTAAATACTAGCTTAAGTCCCAAGTTTAAGTAAAATGCCTACTAATACACATAAATATATATCTCTAAATATATAAATATATCGAAACATATAGACTGCTGGCAAATGTGGGAAAAAAATCTGGTGCTTTACTTTAAACTTGGTGTGCCCCTGCCCTGAACCCAGCACATGCCCAGAGGAGGCATCACATTAGTTGGACCTGGCTTACTCAATGTCTGTATAGATCTGGCACTTTAGTGGGGGGGGTTTGGGCACTTTTGTGTAAAAGGTGATTGAATCAGCTTTAGATAAAATCACCAACAAGCTTTATTCCCCACCCCCCATGTCTGTCCGTGTCCATAAAATGTTACTTAAGGTGGCTGTCAATCCCTGCATAACTGGTGTTCATCTCAAGGGAGTTCAACTATTTGTATTCTGCTGAAAATGTTTAGCTTACTCTGCAGAGTATAAAGCCCATACTAGATATGCAGGTAAAGGTTTGATAGGCTCTGATATGCAATCCACACAACTGTTCTTCCTACCATGCCATATGTGCATGGCAGGAGGTATGATTGTGGGATCAAGCATCAGATCCCATTACACATTATTGTTGGTATTATTGCAAGGGGATCCTGGGATCACGATCCTGGGCTCTCTGCACTGGCAAAGCGCAGACTTTCTCAGCTGACAGGACCTGTAGCCATAGGGATGCACATGGCCTATTAATGGCATCATAGGAACCAGCCACAAATTTGTTCCACATTTTTGTGGAATAATTTTGTGGCTTATTCCTTTTTTTTACGGCACCATTAATTGCTTTTATGTGTGGCCAGGTTACAATTTAAGATGTGATTACACTTAAGATGCGATTAAGTAGCTAATGTGTAGCAGGGGCCTAAGATTTGCAAAGAATATTTTCTTTTAGTAGAGACATGACAGGTTTGAAAGATTCTGGACCGTGTTTTAGGGTGTGGGACACCAGAACTGCTATTGAATTAGAACAATGGTCCCACCAGTCCAGGATCCCACGTCTAGCAGGGACCAGTTCCAGATCCTTCAGAGGAGGGTCTAGAAAACTTCCCAAGCATATGTAAGATATCTGCCCCAATTTAATACAGCTTTATCATGTCCCCTCATATTCATCTCTTTTCCTGTGGAAATGTCTCCTTTCAATCTGTTGCAGGATTATTTTTCTATGTCACTGATAATTCTCATTAATTTTCTCCGTCTAATTTTGCCATATTCTATTTAGATGAGGTGACTAGTGCATCCTACACTACTGAAGGTGATACTGCACCATCGATTTGTATATCAGTGGTGTAAAATGCATTTTCTGTATGTCATCCATCAGAGCATGTTATGAGATTTCTTTTTTCTCTGAACTCATTCCACCTTTGGTCTCTTGGCTGAGACTACCACAAGGCTGCCTCATGGGTGCAGTTTTCCTTTGTTTGGTCATATCGATACCTGCTCACTAGGAACTAGACTGAGACCATTGAATATCTGTCAGATGGTAATGCCTTTCAGTCATTACCATCCTGGTTCAGATTTGAACTGATGACCTTGAGGTGAAATGCTTTCCATTCCCCAGAGCCGTCCTCTCTTTCCACCCTCTCAGCTGTTTGTCTGCTGTCCTAGCTCTTGTGCTTCTTGGGATGTTCCCAGAGTGCTGCATTTCTTCCATTTGCTCTTTGCAGCGGTACTAGTAGGCATTCAAAGCACTTTAGAGTCTGTGTGTGAGCAGGCAATGAAAAAAAAGTAGGCACAGGATAGCAGATATATAAGATCAGGTATTAAAGGAGTCTGACAGTAGCTAGAAATTGTATTTGCAGGGAAGGGAACATATATTGTGTCTAGTTAGTTGGATGGATAATAATGATACTAATGAACAAAGAGCATTGAAGAAGGAAAGGACTAATTGTTCCAGATCCCAGCTTACCACCATTAATTGTTTGTATGTCCTGTATTAGGTTATAGCATACATTCTGTTATTCCTTATTTTGTTATCAAAATATATTATTTTGCTTTATGTTTTCTGGAACATATTCCTTAAGTTAATTTAACATGTTTCATTTTAAGGGATGTGAATAGCTCACTGTTTTAACTGGGGAACAGAAAAGCAAACTGGTTTATAATACATGTGTAGTAATGCAGAGCTCCGCTTAAGGAAATTTTGCTTCAACTCTGCATCCTTCAAATATCGTGTAATAATGCCTGTGCTTGTCTCTTAGCAAATTTATACACCTGAATCTTACATTTACCTTTATCATTCTCTGTTCCAAAGTGGTGCTGTCACTTATGAAAAAACCTAAATATGTAAAATACTCATTAGAAAAAGGAATTCTGTAAAAAGAAACTGTAAAGCCAGAGTTAGTGTAATAGCGTCTGGAAAAATGGATCATACTAGAGCTTGCAAACCACACCCTCAGCTGGCATCAGCTCTGCTGATTTCAATAGGCTTACCAGCCAGCACACGTATTTTCATCAGCTGAAACTGTGTTCCTCAATATATGCTGGCAGTTTTTGGGAAATCTCCCAGTGTTGCCAGCCTCAATTTAGCTTCAGTATAGATGAGACTTGCGTGCGTGTGTGTGTGTGTGTGTGTGTGTGTGTGTGTGTGTGTGTGTGTGTGTGTGTGTGTAAATTTTGATACACCTAGAGAAAGCAAAACTAGTTTCTTCTTTTAATAAAATCACAAAATGCTTCATCAGCACGTATCAGCTCCTCTGAAATTTGCTTCAGTTGTTCTCAATTTATTTCTTCCCTCCAAAGTATTTTCTGTCACCCACAGATGCTAATTTATCATTGTACTAATTCACTTTATGTTTAAAAGGTCATTTTTCCGTGTGACAGAGATCCTCAAAAAGACGATATCAACCTTCGTTAATTCAAAAATTGCTTTTATGAAGCCGGCTTAGGGATTGTATCTCTGCTAAAGACAAAATTGAATGATGATTTGTCTCCTGGAATTAATTTGAAATATTACCAGCATTGAATAATATTTTGTCGTTGTGTAATTCTGTACATTTCATATTAAGGCTCCAGACATACTAGTTGCATATCAAGGCTGCAATGAGTAAAGCTATGTAATATGTAAATGACAATATAAGACTCAGAGCCTAACCAGGCATTTTGGTGCCTGGTGCAGGTATGTGCAGATTTCCCCCTATGAACTACTATGTAATATTTCTTCCATTTGATTTGGCACTCCACAATGTGAGGGTGCCAAGTGCTGGTGCAGCACTAGCACAGACCTTGTTATGGTATTATTAGGAGTCTAGTATTACATTTTGGGTCATTAGGCAAATTTTATAGGATTGGTAGTATCTGGCACAAACAAACACAAAAGTTGCACCTAACATATCAACATTCTTTCTCTGCCTCAGACCATTGTATCATGTGAGCCACTTGCACTGCTTAAACACTAAATCAAACAGATGTTTACACTGGGAGAACAGAAAGTTGAAATAACAAGCATGGACTTTTGTATAAAAAGTTGGTTGATGACATAATTGAAGCAAACCTGGATTTGTTTTTGCTCAGTTTATAATAATTGGGAAATTATAAGAAAAACTTAAATAGCAAAAGGTGATATATGCAACTTGCCAGTGCTGAAGTAAGCAATGCATAGAGTACTGATGATAAGACTTTTTTAAGTTAAAGCAAATGAACTCATATAATTCTTCTGATTTGTTAGTGTAATGTTAGGATGTTCTCATATTTTTAAAATAATGGTTTGTTTGTTATGTGAGTCTGTTACATGGCTTAATCTTGTAAATCAGCTTTACAGTTACCCCACTTTATAATATGCAGTCCTCACCAAGTGTCTGTAGTAGTAATTTTTGTTAATATTGACCAAAAAGACGATAATATATAATGTCTGATGCTTTATTATGATGGTTGCCATTAGAAAGTCAGTGTTTGTCAGCAGCAGCTATGTTGGAATTTTTGAGAGAGTACGCTTCAACTTGAAATGAAAATACGAGGGGTACAGAGATAAAGATTTTCTTAGCTGATACCAAAAGCCATATCAGCCGATGCCAGTCTGATAACTGATATTTAGCTATAGTGCAAGGCGTTTTTTTGTTTGTTTTGCATTTATAACACACATATGTATATGGGGAGAATCTTCATCTTGAGTGATTTAACATTGAGTCACAAATGTTTTAAATTCACCCCAGTATTACAGGAGCACAAACAGTCTAGGCACCGTTTCAATATTATTGAAATCCTTATAATAAAGTTTTGAAGTGGTGCTTAAGCAGGCCAAGTCCTAGGCACTTGGAACAGAAGCTAATTTTGCCCAAACCAGAACAGATGGTCATTTCATAATTTTGGTGTGAACTTAGAAGTAACTACCTTCAGTTTTTAAACATACAACATGACATCCGTTTCTGCTTTATGTTCTCTTGTTAGATGGTTTTGAAGTGAAAGTCAATGTTCTGCCTTCAGAAACTTCCTTAGACAGAGAAGTCTCCACAGATTGTCTCTCTGGTGACCTCTGACGCTGGTACTTAATCATATGAGCCACCATTGTAAGTAAATACAGAAAACTCAAAATAGGTTATAAACACCTTAATAAAAAAAAACGGGAAGAAAGAAAAAAAGAAAAGAAATGTAGCCCTTTTGAAGCACATGCAAGAAAAATAGTGAAAATAAAATATTGTCTTCCTTATAAAATCGAGAAGTAGTTACTTGTCCATTTAAAAAATGGATATACAAATGCAAATATACAGCCAAACCCCAACATTAGACTTCTTATATTTAGACTTCTTGTATTAGTGGATGTTGTTCTGCTACCATGAAGCAATGTTGCACATTTTTAGTGTTCTCCATTTTCAGTTTGTACTGCTTTTCACTGATTAAATTCCCTGATTTTTTTTTTATTGATGTTATTCAGATTTTACTGATTCACACCTGTTTTTACTGATTTACATCTGTTTTTCAGTTCGCTCAATTTTACTGGGTACAGAAATAACTGGCTCGAGTGGAGAATGGCTGGGGGGTGCTGGTAAGCTAAAAGTGCTGGTTATCTGAGGCACAGGTTTCCAGTTGGATGCAAGGGGTGGGGTAGCAGCAGCCACACGTGGAGTGGATGGTGCTGGCTGTGCAGGGCCCGGGAGAAAGTTGCTGGAGCTGCTGCCTGGGGGTGCGGGGCCCCTGGTTCTGATCCCAGGTGGGGCAGGAGCAGCTGTGGGAATCGCTCCCAGGGTGGGTGGGTCCCAGCTGCACCCTGGTGTCTCCAGGTGTGGCCCTGCCCTGGGCACTGGGAGCTGCAAGCCCGGCCTCTCTCCCTGCGGTGGGTGCTGCACCTGGCTGCGCCGCATGGGTCTGCTGGGCTGGAGCCACTGCCTGGGGGTGCAGGGCTCTGGGCTCTGACCCTAGGCAGGACAGGAGGTGCTAGTGCTGGGGTCAGTATCATCCCCCCACCCCCCATATGTCCAGCTGCATGCAACTCCCCTCAAGGAGAAGAGAGCTTTAGGGGGTTTGGGGCACGGTGCAGCCCAGCAGCTTTAGGCAGCTGGCATCAGCTGCTCCCGGGGCCACCTCAGCAGGGGCTGGGGTAAGGAGGGACAAGCTGTGTCACACCCCGTGCCCCCCAGGGCTCCGCTTGTTCCCGCTTATCCCAGCCCCGCTGCAGTGTTCCCGGGAATGGCTGACAGCAGCTGTAGAGGGAACCATAGGTCAGTGGGTGAAGGGGCATGGCTCTTGCTGCTATGTGCACCCTGGGAGGGCAATGGGCTAGGGGTCTGTGCTAGGCTCTTACCAGGGGGCACGTGCTCCCGGATCTGAGCACTGGACAAGAGCAGGTTGGCACCCACCCTGTTCTTCCTGCGTGCAGATCCAGGGCAACATGCCCCACGGGATAACCTGGTACAACCCCCAGCCCACAGCCCTCCTGGGGTGCACGTAGCAGCAAGAGCCGTGCCTCCACCCTGCATCCGCTTACAGTTCCCTCCACTTTGCCCCCTGCTGCAGCCCCGGGAGCAGCCAATGGGCTGCACTGCACCCCTCCCCCCACCCGTTTCCTAGTCCAAGCCTTACTCCCTCCCTCACTGCCATGGGAACATATTATTATTTTCCATTATTTAAATAATTTTTTTTTTCTTTTCTTCCTTTTATCCTGATTTCAACTGGGTTTTTATTTTTGGAAAATAAACCCTGAAAATTTCTGGGATTTTTTTTTTTTTTTAATAAAAACTGAAAACGCAGAACACTACACATTTTCTATGACCAATATGGGTGCATGCTTGTCAGAGTGAAACTGAGAAATTCAGAATTGGTAAAAGCCATGTATGTACATCTTATTTTCAATGCACACTTTTGCTAGAACCAAATATTGCCCTGTGACTTCATGTTACCATGCCAGCTATGTTGTCTTTTCAGTATATTTGCTGTGGTAGGAGTGATTCCTTTTTACATGCTCACATATCAGAGTTAGAGTCTGAGTAATCCAGCAGCTTCCTGACTTGACTGAAGTAGTCCTTCCAGTTCCCCAGTGATAAGTGATTGAAAAGTGTTTCTATCCCTGTTCATGGGATGCAAACATCTGGAATACAGTCGCCTTCAGTGTTCTGTGACATGAACTTTCACTCGTCATGGTTGTTTGGATAGGGTAATTTTGAACCACTGCTGACTAGGTATTTGGTCTGGAAACTTGCCACATTGTGCTTAAATTCTCTTGTCTGACTGTTAAAACTAGACTGTAAATGAAGCTTGAGTGGAATAAACTAAATCAACTAGCCCTACAGCTCATTAAGCCCTTATGACTGTTAGTCAGGGAGGTAGAAAGCATAGCAAGGCTGATAACAAAATGGCAATGTCTGTATAAGATGATACATATTTAATGCTACTTACTACAGAGTCAAATGGATGCTACTTTATGTAAATGTGGAGATGGTAGCTCACCTGCCCTGAACTGCCTCGGTGAAATTTGTTGACTAGGTTGTTGAGTTAATGTATCTTTACTTACAGATCAATGGACAGCACAGTGCTATTTTGGCATGCAAGAGGTTTCTAACATTGTATCTGAGGGAAAAAAAAATTCCTATTGAAGTTGCTAAGTAACAAAAGAGCACATATTTATATTATTACGTACTCCTTGCAGACAATATAGAAAATTTAATGTAAAAAATAATGAGGATTATATTACTCATCTCATTTAATAATATATATTCGTATTTGCTGCTGATAGGTCATGTGGTACAATGGGGAGCTGTCATGAGGTGTTTATTGTGGAAAGACCAGGTAGCCACTTTGAATTCCAGTGCCATTATAGCATCACTAATGAAGATCTTTATTTAAAAGCTATAAGCTAATTTATTGATTTATTTATTTAAAAGCTTACAGCTAAGCTCTAGTATTCAGTTTTAAAAAAACAGGGTTATGCTTTTATATGCATTTTCATCATTTTCAACATCCCTAATAGGTTATCAAGCTAAACGAGGTGTATATTCCCCCATATATTTTCCCATTAATATACCTGAGCAATACCTGTTACCATGAATAGGTGTTGGGTGCTATAAGATGAGCAGAAGCCATCTTTAAATAGGTCTGAGTGTTTGCACAGGTTATTGTACAACCTGTGCTGTTCCAAATTGACTTGAAGGAAGGCTTTCTACTTGGAGGACAAACCTTAAGGAGTATCCAGTCAGGGCACTTAAGGATCAGGGAATCCCCTTGGAGTCCTATTTGAGTATTTATCTCCTAGTGCTAAATGTGGGAATGTAGGGATGTTTTTAAGGGAGTCATAAATTATGGCCTACTAAAGACACTGGCTAGCCAGTGGTTTATAATCTGCTGACCTTGTAGGTTTATGTAAATCACCAGAGAGTTTACCAAACTGACTCATTTATTGCATAAAGCTGGTTGGTTTTTCTGGAGAAAGCAGCTCAGTGAATTTGTTCCTTGATTGTGTATTGGCTAAGAATATATATAGCATAACCCAACTTTAAAAAACAAGCAAACAACCCCCTTAACTAAATCTCTTTTTGGTATCTGCTGAATTAAATATCTAGAATAAAACACACAGCTAACTAATTACTGCATCATGTATATAATACCATAAGTTAGCAGCACTGCTGCTATAGAGTCAGAAGCAACTATAAGTTTACTAGTTCATGGGAATTACCTCATTTTGGATGGAGATGCTATACTTTACAATATGTTTGCTTTTAAACTTTGGTAATCTTACAGTTGACTTTGCAAAATTATTTTTGTAACACACACATGAATCCATTATCTTACTGCAACATCATGCTAAGAGTATAATCACAGGTGTTCCAATACCAATGCCCTTTGTGTGAAGGCTGAATTAATTATTCAAGTGCAGGGAAAATACGTTGTAAAAGAAAATGTAAAATACAGGTATGTCCTACTGTTTTAGGAAGCCAGAGAAAAATGCTGACAAGAAGAAGTTGGGGTGTTAGTGGCTTTATGCCTTTTCCTTAAAAAACCCCCACTTCAATGTTCTTTAAATTTACTATTAAAAATTGGGCAAAATGGCAGAATATCGTTCTTTGATTTTGTGTGAGGGAGGAGAGGGAGAGTGAGCAAGACAGAGTTATAGACTTCTTTTTAAATGAACCTGTTGCTGGGAAAAGTTGACCTGCATGAGGGAGATGATACTTCTAGGCATCTCCACCATAGGACACACAGTGACCTTCACTGCAGGAGATTAGAAAAGTACAAAGAATTCAACTAAATATGTGGAGAAGTAGAGGCGGTAAGATCAAAGAAGAAATGGAAGGGAATCGAAGGACGTACTGGGTAGAGAACACAGCATAGTACCTACTTCTCCAAGGAAATACCAATTTAGGAAGATTTGCCAATATGAAGCCATGAAAGCCTCATTCTCAGTAGTAAGCATGGAGGTCAACTAAATAGCTTGGGAGAAAGAAAAACAAAACAGTGCCATTGAAGTTGTGGTAGATTCAAAATGAGAAATTCAGAGGGGACAGCTGATCAGAGAAACTTCAGATAATGCTTTCTGCTCCAAGAAAGTGTTGATAGAATCAGTGGATGTTGGACTGGTTAGCTCAGGTTATCAGACCATATCATTAATCTCAACTTGAGCCTTGCTGTAAAGTGATACCCAAATTATTGCCTTGCTGATTTCACTCCTCCATACTCATTGCTAGGACTTCTGAGGAGATAGCTTATGGCTTCTTTGCTACAGTAAGACTTGTTACCCTGTAAATTCTTCCTCTGAACCATGACAAAACTGTTTGACCTTTTGGGTGCATAGGAGGCATTTGAGAAAGTCACTGAAAGTCACTTGAATGATTTGGCTGCATCTTCATTGCAAGGAGGATGGATTTAGTGGCTGCATCCAGATGAGCATGGGCGTTTGGTTCCCTGGGGACATGTAGGAGCAGCACACCTTGTGCCACACACAGTTACTTGTCCGCCACACACGGTTTGACGCGCAGCAAGTTACTCTGCAGTTGGTAGGGGAGGCTGGGGCCAGCACTGGGCTGACCCCAGTAGCCTTACCTGGGATCCTAGGGGCCTCCCAGGGTTGCAGTAGTGGTGATCCTGCTGGGCGTAGCCTGGCTGGCAGCCGCAGTGCAGCTCTATGCGGTCTGGCTCTGCTTTTCAGCAGTGCATGCTGCCCATATGTGCTTTTCTCCAGTTTGGGGTTTTTTTCCCTGGCGTTTTTTGACCCCCCAGATATCCAGGGGACAAAAAATCTGCAGAAATAAAACCTGGAGCAGTGCACACATGGGCAGCATGCCCTTTCAGTGTGGAGAACATCTGACTGTGCTGTATGTGGCACTGCTCATCTGGACGTACCCTGTGTGAGTAAAAGTAGAACCCTGGCTTGTAAGCTGTTATCAGCAATCATGCCAACTGGTCTAGGCTGAAAGTTCCATTATACTTGTTTATGTATGTGTGGATGGCAGGGGTTTAAGGTGGAAGTGATCAGAAAAAAAATATAACTAGAAGCAGATTTGTTTTCATAATATTATATTGTTTTCTTATTAAAAAAAATCCTGCAAAATACATTGAATTGATTTTTTTCAGGATAAAATGTTTAAAAATTGTTCAAAATTGTATTTATATATACTTTTTTTTTAACATTATTTAGTAACGTCATTGTTATTTCTGACAAATAGTGGGTTTTTTTAAATAATTAAGGACAGCTCTTAGGAAATATTAATTTTAATGCTTCATCTTCTTTTTTTAAATCAAATTACCTACTGTTTATTTTATAATGAAATGGTTTGTATTACCACTAGTCATTACCACTAGTCATGTCATGAAATGTATACAAATGATACAAAAACGGAACCCCATAAAATAAAATTAAAAATAATTTTGAAATGTTGAAGCAATTTTCTAAATCAGATAGTTTGATTTATAGTTTCATAGTTTCATAGTTTCTAGGGTCGGAAGGGACCTGAGTAGATCGTCTAGTCCAACCCCCTGCTATGGCAGGAAAGAGTACGGGGGTCGAATGACCCCAGCAAGGTGTTAATCTAACCTCCTCTTAAAGACCCCCAGGGTAGGAGCCAGCACCACTTCTCTTGGAAGTTGGTTCCAGATCCTAGCCGCCCTGACCGTGAAGTAGCGCCTCCTGATATCTAGCATAAATCTACCCTCTGCCAGCTTGTGACCGTTATTCCTGGTCACTCCTGGCAGTGCTCGGGGGAACAGGGACTCCCCCAGTGCCTG
>NW_017728994.1:16676876-16710536 GCF_001723915.1 Gavialis gangeticus | reverse complement strand
AAGGCCTTCCGAAAGTCCAGGAAGACTATGTCCACTGCTACCCCTGCATCTAATGATTTGGTGATCTGATCATAGAAGGCCACCAGGTTGGTCTGACAGGACCTGCCACTGATTAACCTGTGTTGGTTGCCCCTAAGCATGAAATCTCCTGCTGGCACCTCATGGTTGTGTGCCAGCATAATTTTCTTGAACAGCTTGCCTAGGATCGAAGTAAGACTAACTGGCCTATAGTTTCCTGGGTCCTCCTTCTTCCCCTTTTTGAAGATGGGAACCACACTGGCCCTCTTCCAGTCCTCTGGCACCACACCAGAGCACCACAAGTGCTTGTAAAGCCGTGCCAAGGGTCCTGCAATGACCTCAGCCAATTCCTTTAGTACTCTGGGGTGGAGATTGTCTGGACTGGCTGACTTGAATATGTCCAGTCCCTCCAGAATCTCCCTAACTAGTTCCTCACTAACTCTTGGCCTAGGTGCGCCTCCCCTGGGGCCCAAGGGGGGCCTAGCGAGGTGGTGGCTGTTCCAGTCCCTGCATAGGAAGATGGAGGCAAAGAAATCGTTAAATATGTTGGCTTTGTCGTCTGGTGTGATGACCAAATTTCCTAATGTGTCCTGAAGGGGCCCCACATTACCTGGAACCTTCTTTTTACCTGCTATGTATTTAAAGAAGGACTTCTTATTGTCCTTAATCAGGGAAGCTAATCCCAGTTCCATCTCTGCCTTGGCCTTCCTGACTGCCCCCCTACATCCCCAAGCAACTGCAGTATAGTCATCCCTGGTGATGTCCCCTCCTTTCCTTATGGAATCTTTTGAAAAATGCTCCTGTTCAGATTTGAAATTTTAAATATAAAAATTTCTGTGAAATGAAAATTCTGAGGTTTAGGGACAATGCCTGAGTACACATTCAGGGTAACTCTGCAATGATTATGTATTCTGGATGTAAGGTCTCAAAGTGGTAGAGTGGTGGCTTTAGAGACTTAAAACCTGTGTTTTTGCTAGAGAATTTGCACAACATGGGGGGACCCAGTTCCAGCTGTATCCCACCATAGTGCCTCAGTCCTGCCTGGCCAACCCCTCGCTGTATGGAAAAGGACATTTAGGATGTGATCTCTTGTTCACAAAGACATGGGTTGAGCTGTACAGTTCATTTCAGATTTGCCACGCACTGACATCAAATAGTTGGAGTTGCTCGCTTTCATCACTATGGCAGGATTAAATCTGAAGGGAGTTGTGTAATGAATACCATGTGGGCATGAGACTGAAATCTCTTGTCAGGTAACTGAGACTTGTAGGTAAAGGGGTGTGTGTGTGTGGGTGTGTGTGTGCCCGTGGACATGCAAGGAGCACTGAAGGGTTTGTGGCAGCAGAAATGGCTTAGTGGTTTTGAGAATCCTTCCATATATGTATTAAAAATAATAACGGACTGAGTCTGACACATGAACAAATGTTCTGACTAGATATTCTTTGGATTTAGGTACAAGACAGGATTTCATCTAATGCTCTAAGATGCAGCTTTCGTTTATTTTTTACCTTTTTAACAGGATGAGTCTCTGACAGCCTTAACAGAAGATAACTGTGGTTAGATTGTTGGGGAAATAAGTGTCTTTTGAAGGCATATCAATATTTTAGCTATGGTTCATAAAAAATTGCGAGACGTAATCCTATCGAACGAGATATGAGCAGCCTGAAAACCCGCTCAATAAACTGATACATTCTTCAGGAAATTGATGATATTTCAAAAGCTGTTTCACCAGATAGCAATCACTGGCTTAGCTTCCCAAAATGAACGTGGAGTTTGAGCATTGAGAGAGGTCTGTATCTGCTTATAATGGTGCTGATTTTTTTATACAGAGTTCTGGGCTTATCTTGTAGGGGATTTTGATACATAACCAAACTGATAAAAACAGTTGCAGCCAGTAGTGATTTCTTGTGACCTTTAGTATTCTTTGGTTGAGGTGTATAACAACCATTCAACAAGAATTTGATATATGTTTTTCTTTGTTTTTTGCTGTTACTGTTTTACAAATGACCAAACGCTACATAAAAAGAAGTCTTACCATTAAAAATAAGGGATACCTAATCAATGCACAAATTATATAATGAGCGTCTTTGTTTACTCCTCTGCCTACATAGACTGCATGGATTGCAAAACCTATTCATACATAGAACTGGGCCATGTAAAAAGAAAGAAGTGGGTTAATGTTTATTGTAATTTGAGTTTCTTGTGGTTAGCCTAGATACTTTTTCCTTGTCCTCAAGGATGTGGAATGAAAAACCATCCAATTCACAAAATAGAATTTAGAATTTGACTGGGTTTAGAGAGCACTTAGGAACTTAGTAGCACTTAGTAGCTGGCTTTAGAGAGCACTTCGGAACACTGTTTTTCAACACCAGAGCATGAGTGTCCTTATTCGTACCATATAAATTAAGTTGTAACTACATCCTGTGCAAATATGAATTCAGAGAGTAGTTGTGCTGTAGCGAAAATGACCCTAGACAATGATTTCTGCACTGTACATCTCCAATGTCTTGAGAATGCTGCAGAATTCCAGTAGTCTGTTGCTGCAGTTGCTGGCAGTGAGGTTGAGGGTTGTCGTGGAGGTGAATATTGACACAGATCTTCAGATAAGATACCTGTGATGAATCCCCCCAGCCCAATGGATGTTCTGAGCTAAGCCTGATTCAATTCCTTCAGCCTAGGGAGCAGCTGACATTGGCAGATTGATGTGTTTTGTGCAGGTTGCCTTTTGTCTTATTCTTCAGATGCTCCTGGTGTTCAGAGCTTTGAGCAACAAGGGCAACTGCTGTCTTCCTGTGTCAAAACACTGCATCTTTGAACCAACACTGATGCAAACAGGGGGAGGAGTTAACTGATGGGGTTTGTCTTGGGAGAGCTGTTGGGGCTATGACAATTTATAACAGGGGCAGGCAACTATTTTGGGCGGAGGGCCGCTTACTGAGTTTTGGCATGCCATTGAGGGCTGCATGACAGGAAGCCAGGGGCAGATAACTATTAATTTTTTAAATTTTTTAGGGGCCCCGCGGACCGGATAGAATGGCCTGGCGGGCCACATTTTGCCCAGCCCTGGCTTATAAATATTATTGCATGCGAAGGTTGGTGAGGATTAGCCATTTTTGCACTTGGGAAGCTGATTGCCAAGATGGCACATTTTTACACATCTGACAGTTTCATTTTGTGTGATAAAAATTCTAAGTATGTCTGTGGCCCCAGTCACAGTGGTGGTTGAGATCCTCACAAGGTTTCATGAATTTACCCTCATTGCATCCTTCTGAGGTAGAGCTTATTATTTCCATTCTACATGTGGGGAATTGAATCATCTGGTGTTCCACAGCATAGGTCTCTCTTAGACTCCTCAAAAGGGCAGAGAGGTGTCTCTCTTGATGCTATGAATGTTAATAGAAGAGCTTTGTGGGGCCAGTGACCAAGAACAAGCCATTGTGACTCTCTACAGGAGAGAAGAACACCATCATTCTTTTGGTTCCTGACAATTTTTTGTTCCTGAGAGTCCCTATCCAAATTGTTAGTATTTTCAAAGTCAGTGTATGAGCTGCTGTGACTGCTGGCGGAAAGCCAAAACTAGTTCAGCTGTTTGTTTCTCTTGTGAGAGGGTTGCAGTGGTTTTCCTGTGTTGCCAGCCTTGGCACTGCCTTTCCCTCTTGTCAACGCCTGTTTTTCCAGGGACCTTGGCTTCTGCTTGTGGGGTGGTGGCAGCAGCTGCTAGTGCTGTCCTGTAATTCTTTGCTCTCGATCACAGGGGACTAGAAGAGAAGAGAGGGTCTGTCTCAGCAGTAGTCCACCAGCTGCCACTGTAATGTATAATGTGAAAAATTGCAAAATGTAGCTTTTAATTTTGCTTTGCAGTCAGAATGAAAAACTAGAACACACTGCCACTGCCACTGCTGATTGATTAATAAAAATCTATGTTCTCAGTGCCCAGGTTCAAACTTGGAAAAAATATTGGAAGTAGCTAAAAATAATAAATAACAGGAACTCTACAGACTTCAAACACATGGAATAATTAACTAAAATAACACTCTGTATGCGTCTGCATATATTCTATATGCAGTGAAGCTGTTCAGTAACATACAAAAGGTCTGCAAATACAGGAAAGAAATTGATTCCACTGTTCTTCTGAATGTCATATTATTAATTTCTCATGTATTCAGATAAAAACTTTTTAAAATTGAAAATGTTAGTGAATGTTAAAGTTCCACACATTTCGGCATAGGTGTCTCTAAAGAAAAATGGTACTGGAAGCAAGTTTTTCACTATTCTTCATTAGCTGGTCATCAACATGAGAACATAAGCAGTACCATCTGTTCTGAGTGTCCAGTTAAACACCCTGAATAAAAAATAATACATGGTATAGGTAAGCAGTTCTTAAGTAACTCAGGAACTGAAATTTATATGCATAAACTATTGGTGAATGTTTGTGAATAACACTTCACAGAAATAAAGATGCATTAAAAGCAGTCTTCAAAATATAGGCTACATTTGTCTGAGAATTTATTTGCAACAAATACTTTGACCCAGGAAACAGTGGGTAGTTCGGAAGACATTAACAGTAAAATACCATTCATCTGTAAAAATTATTCCTGCGGTTGTGGCATTCAGTACTAGCCAAAACTAGAAGCTGATGTGCACAGCCAGGGGAACTATTTTTATCACAAGTCAATTTTACTGCTAATGTCCCTGGAGACACCATCATAGCTATGTCTGTTTCTCTTTAAATACCCGGAGGTCCTCACTCAGATAGGTTACACATAGTGCATAAAGACTAGCACAGAAACATTTCTATGCCAAGTTGTGGAGAGCAGGAGGCAGTCTGCTCACAGACATCTCTTGCTGGTGGGAGAGTTTGGGGCAGCTGGCAATTTACTCTCCCCAGTTACTTTCATTGGAGGTCAGAGATTCAGGGAAGCCAGCTGCATGTTGGCTTGCCTGCTTGCAGTTGTGAATGTGGGACATCAGTGATGACATCAGTTGTGGACTGCTGCCCTTCAGCCTGTGCTACTGAATAAATCCTAATTTTGAGCAATAGCATAAATCTAATTTTGGTAATGTGACCACATTTAACCATTAAACATTTCCAAGTGTATGTGCTGGAGTATACTAGTTAGAAAAGATGTGTGTGTTCTGGTTACTAAAGATGAAGCAAAGCATCAGATGCAAATTCTCCTGGGCTTTAGAGAGTCCAGATCAGTATCTGAATTTGGACCCTAAAAAAGGCATTGGCATTTAGTTCTGTAATTTTTTTTAATAATGTTAGCTTCACATAGCATTAAGAAACACTGTTTTTGCCTGTCATACCACTCCCAATGAATAAGAACTTACCGAAATGCTGTCAGAATAATTAAATTTAGGTATATCTCGGACTCTGAGGGTGGGGTGGTGGAAATTAAATTATCTTAGAGAATAAATCGGGCATAGTACACACATGCATGCACACATCAAGAAGAGAGAGACAGTGAGTAGCAGAAGACAAAAGGAAGAGGTAGGGAAGGAGCACTAGCAGCAGTGGTGAACGAGATACCCAGAGCTTTTGGTACATGGCCACTGAGGAGAGCCCGGGAGGTGACCATTAGATATCACTCTAGGGCAGTGGTTTTCACCCTGTGGTCCACGGACCCCTGGGGGTCTGCGGGCTATATCTAAGGGGTCTGCAAAGAAGACTATGATCAATCAAAAGTATATGAATATCCACACTTACAATTCAAAGGGGTCCACACCTCCATTTGAAATTTCCAAAGGCGTCTACATCTCCATTTGAAAATTTTTAGGGGTCCACAAATTATAAAGGTTAAAAACCACTGCTCTAGGGAGTCTGGATTCCAAGCATAACAGCATTGGGCCAGCACATGAAACTACATATAAAGAAACCAGCTTAGTTTCACTGCCAAGTTAAAAGCAGATGCCAGAAACCATGAGAAGTAAATTAGACTTCTAAATCTGTTTTAAGTATCAAAAGTGCTACTTTGTAATGCAAGGAAGCATTGTTCAGAAATGAGTGTTGACTGCTTCATTCTAATGTCTGAATTATGAGAAATGAGAACCAGATGGGGTTTTTTTTCCAGTTTGTGCAATCAACACTCTAGAGATAAATGCACAATAATCAATTAAACAATATTCTGTTTTTATCATATCCGATGCAAATTTTATATGTAATATTCAGCCCGGAGTAACACATTCCCATATGCACTAATCTCCCCACTTGCTTTAATGCAAGACAGTTCAAGTCTCCTGTATGCTAAGTGATTTGATATTTTATGATTCCTTGGTAAACCTATGTACATCTCTGTACAATTAACATAATTTCTTGAGAAAATAAATGTTCTTTTGCAAGCCAGTTCAGAACTCTCCTCATGTAAATCCATCTGAGTAAAATTTTCCAACACACCTTCAACTACAAAGATTTCCTGGGAAATTTGCATTAACCCAAGTATTTCAACTTTTCTTGACTGAATTCTTACTGTAGAACTCCAGTGGGTTTCAGTGCCACCTGTGTAAGGGTATGTCCAAGGCAACATTTCACAGGAGAAAAATACACTCCTTGTATAGCATTTCAGACATACAAGAAGTCAGTAGCCCATACATCTCTTTTTGGTGGCTTATTTCGAAATCCAGCACTGTGAGATTTGGATTTGAAGGAGACACATTTCAGAGAAGGGTCTCTATTTAAATGAAGTTATATATACAATGAGCTAGTTGGGTCCCCCTGTAACAAGACTGTAGCAGAGATAATGAAAATCTTACTTTACCAGTCAGAAAATTGTACTTTGCTGGCAATAGTTAGACCTTTTAAAAATACACATTCCCTGGGATTTTTCTTTAAAGCAGAGGCAGAAAGTAGGAAGCAGAATATGGAAATAAGTTCTAAGCATGCAAAGAATGTCACTGGGGATATCATTACTCTTGTTCATCCCTAGTAAACACAATGCCAGACCAAGAGCCACAGGATAATCTTGCACTCTAAATTGTTTTCCTGCAATACTTGAGACTACACAATATCAAATCCATAGTGGGGAAGGCAGCCCTCGGTCTCTCACTTTGTTTGCTGATACAAGCATGATTTCATTATACAAACATTTGCTCCATTAATTGTAATTATTCCTAATCCTCCATTTTGCTTAATGGCAAAATGTTTCGCTGCAACAGAATTAAATGAAAGCAAAGACTTTCAGGCAGTAAGGGCTACTAATTGAAAACCTGGGAGGGATACTGCTGTTTTGTGGATTAGTAGTTCCAAAGGTTATTACTGAGGTATCTAGACGAGTGATACCTGTAAATGCTTGGATGTGCCATTTGAGTTAAGCTTCTTCATGGCTTTTTACTGCCCGGATGGCATGGCATGATGCCCAGATGATTTTATGGTAAAGGATTAAAGTAGTGGGTTTGCGTTAATATGCCAATAAATACATATGTGTATTTATTTATTTATTTTTCTGCTTCTAAAGGGAATGGACTGTTGAGTTCTTCTTGACACATGGGTGGGCCTGTGGAGGATTGTAAAAGTAGCATGATGGCAGTTGAATCACTGACCTGAAAGTCCAAATACTGTAACACTATTTCTCCCCCTGGCTCATTGCCTTGGTGTTTGTTTTCCCCATCTGTAAAAACTCAGATTTTTAAAGTGCTGTGAGATCCCTTGAATGAAAGTTGTTCTTTATGCCTAGTGTTGTTTAGACCTCACATATTGTAATGTATTTATCTTCATAAAACCACAGTGAGGTAGGATAGGTATTATCCTTATTTTACAGATGGAGAACTCAGTGAGAGATTTCCCTCAGGTCACACATGGATGTCATTTTTGAGTCTTCTGATCAGAGATCTGCATGGTCAGCTACAGAGGTGGTAACCAGTTCTTGGAAGAAAGAGGAAGGCTTTGAACCTGGGTCTCCCAAACCACATGCTAATGCCCAAACTAATGGACCAGACTTCCTTTCTAGTAGGTGAGCTTGTCTTACCTGAATATAGGAAGTCTATGAGAGAAGATACTGAAGCTGATGCTGACTTATCTGTGCAGCTCAATAGGTATCCCTGGCTCCATTTCCCCATTCGTAAATGGACAAGATAATACCTCATAAAGTTATTCTGAGGGTATTTCTTTTTAATTAAAGCACTTTGAAGGTGAAGGATGTCATACTCAAAAAAGAAAAAAAAAAACAAACCTCAAGATGCTTGGACACAAATCCTATATGTGATTCTAGATTTTGGATTATCCGTTCTTTTTTAAATTCTAAGTAAAACTCGCAGGCTATATGCGTTGGTAAGGAACCAAATAAAATGAGCATTCATGTGGTTAAAAATGACTTTCTGTGAAATCAACTAATTCCTATGCACTTTCTGTTCTGAATTTCCAAAGTCCATTAGGTGTTAGTCGGATTAGCTCAGTGACTCTTATCAGACGTGTCTTTCCTATTACTCCCAGATACATTTGTATGACTTAGACAGAATGAACTCCAGGCATAACCTTATTCCTGCTGCGGCAGGAACTGCATTTGATGAATCTTTGTGTTGGTGAATAACTCCCCACAGTGTTCTATATGGGAAAGTGTGAGTGGCAATTTACTTGGTAAACAAAGGTAGGCAGGGAAGGAGGATAGTTCTTCTACTTACTACTTTGGTTCTCCCTAAAATGTTGCTTATAAAAAGATTAGCAAAAGTAACTACACAAAAGGAAGAATTTCCTAGGTCCAATGGTTTGGGGGTCTTTTAAGCTTTTAAGGTTTCATTAAAAAACAAGATGTTTCTCTTTCAGTAGATATAAAGAGAGAACTTTTTAGCTTTATCTTGTAGTATCAGAAAATAAGGAACCTTACCTCCAGCGTCATTACCTTAGAGATATTAACTTCATTGCTTCATTAGGAGTATTTAAATTCTCTGCAGCTGTGAAGGGATAATGTAACATTGAGCATACACTGGCCTTGTGTAAAGGACAACCTGCATAGAAAGACAGCCTAACACATGTAGTCATACCAGAACGATTTACAAATCTCACTGTAGCAAAATCTCTTGCCTCACAGAGAGCTTGACCTGAAATAGGGTTGGGTCACATGGAAATTTAGTCCTGGGCTTTGCAAGATTAACATCATAGATGTTTCTTTGCGTGCAGCAACACTGGAAGAAAAATCTTATTTGATGGTACCTCATTTAAAAAGTAGAATGAAAAATTATGGTTCTGTTACTATAAATAAGATGCATTTTTCAAAAAATAGAAGTAACAACCCCAGGGTTACCAACGCCAGACCCCCAAAATCATCACATCAGAAATACGTTCAGCATTTGCTTTATTTGTTTTCTGGCATTTGAAATTGTAGGGTACCCTTATGTACACAGTAACTGTGGAGTGGCTTACCTTATGCCAATAGCCTAAGTGTGTTGAAAGTTAAGTGAGTAAAGCACTTGAAAACACCACTGGCATAGGATATATCAGCTCTTCCCACGATTTTCCTAAAGACTCCAAGGAGGAGGATGCCATGCAGAACATGGGAATGAGAACATTGCTTCCTCATGAAGGAAATGCCTCTTTGGTGCTTCTATGTCTTGTCTGCTGTGATGGAAACTAGAGATGTGATAACAGTTGATTTTTTTTCAGTGGCTTGGAAAAATGACAGGGGAAAAAACCAATTGAAATCAAACATTTTTTTTGGACTTCAGTAAAAATGTTTACAATTTTTAATTAAGGGGAATTTAGAAGCAAAATATTGTTTTTGATATGAAAACCTGAAATATTGCAACATTATCAACTTTTGTAATTTTTTCTGGCTGAAACTAGTCACTGAATCATAGATCATTTTCGTTGACTCAGAACTGCATATTTCAGCTAATAAGCTGTTTCTAAAGATAAATTTTACTTAGCTGTACTAGAAACAGTTGTTAAAGGGAGATGGACAAAGTGGTCATAAAATTCATTTATGTGTTCTGAACAAGTATGATAAATATCTTTGCCTGTTTCAGTCAGGAGGTTGAAATGGCTCCGTTTGTTCTGGTGGCTGGTATCAAATTTCTAGTGCAGATAAGAGTTTAAGGACTGTGTCTGTGTGTTGTGTCTGTGCCTGTTTCTTGATTATGGAAGAAAAGTCTGAGTTACATGGACTATTAAGGTCAGAAGGCACAAGCATGATTAATCTAGTCTCACCTTTTGCATAATTCAGGTTATAGAACTTGTTCAATAATTTTTGTACCAAACTAATATTTCAGTTATTAATGTTGTAAAATGAAAAATCACTGGATGCAGTGATTAAAATTAAAATCCACAAAATAAGGGGAGTGGGAATATACAAAAGCCAACGCAAAGTTGTATTTCTGTGGTTAAACTGATCCCTGAATAGTGTTCAACCTGTCCCCCTCCCAATTGCTTTGTTGGGCATGGTTGTGTTCTGGGTATTGGCAAAGGCCTTTCATAATTACTCTGTAAATATAATTAAATATGAAGGTTATGAAAGCAAGATACTAACTGGTTTACTAATAAACTATAGACACCCCACTTCAAATTTCCCATGACCATCAGATAGAGCACTTGATTCAACATTTCTCTACATTGAACTGGGAAGCATGAGTGCCTGTTTAAACTGACCTGGCTTGTTTAAACCTGGCTGTCCTGCAGGATCAAAGTGCCAATTTCCTGGTTAAGGCACTTAAAAAATCTTGGCACAGTATCTTTGAGTGATTGGGAAAAATCTTGTTCTTACCCTATTTGTGCCCCTTTGTCTTCTAGAAGCAGAATAATACTACTTGCTTTCCCCTACCTATCCTTGTCTTTCTAGATTTTAAGCTCTTGGGGGTACTTTCTCAAAGGTTTGCATAGCATGCAGTGCAAATTTATCTGGACATGAATCACTGATCATATTAAATGTAATCTGTGTCCTGTGTAGATGGGATCAACCCACATTTTAGTGCAAGACTGGAGTTGAATTATGATAACTTTGCCTGTCTAGACATTCCAATTACCAACCACCTTCTTTCTCCTGAAATGTTTGTTCTTTGGAGCATTTGTACAAGCTGTAAGTGTAATTTTCAATAACCAGTCTGTGGGCACAAACCTACAAAAGACAAAAATAAGTTTAGTTAGTGGCTGGCTTGGTGGAAGGAGAGTGAATATTTTTTGAATGAATTGCATGTGTGGAGGAGTGCCAGCTAACACGTCTGGAAAGTGAAGGCATCTGTCAATAGAGCAGGTACAGCAGGGTTAATATTAGTTTCCCTTTAGTAACTTGGCTATGCAACCTGGTACTGTTTTGAATAAACCACTTCTACATGTCTGTTTACCCTGCAAGAAAGTTCTAAGGACCAAGTTACAGCACAGTTGTTTCCTGATCCAGGATAATTATCATTGCAATGCATAGTACCTGTGTATCCTATCTGTGATCTTATCTATATTATGTAATTAGGTTAAATGTTCAGTTGCATCTACGATCTGGCCTCGTAACCCAGACTAGCTGCAAGATGGTTCAGCTATAAAGCTACAAATCTTAACTTTCCTAAGTAGCTCCTGCCAGGATTTGGTTGTGTTGTGGTTGAGACACCTCGTCATCGTCAGCAGTCTCTCAATACAAGGATAGCAGTCTTCCAGTAAATAGGGAAGTCACTGAGCCTGTTGATGACTAAGGCAGGTGAGCAGAGATCTGCATGTTTGCCTACAGAGATTAGCAAATAGTTCTGAAAGAAAGGAGTAGATTCTGGTGATGTCAGGTCGCAGGTCTTCCCTTTTTCTCTCATCTATTCCCCTCCATTGTGGCGCCACGGGACAATTCAGTGCTCAAGTCTCCCAGATATTGATGTTAATGCCATGTTTCTTCAGATTTACCTTCAAGGTGTCCTTGAACCTCTTTTGTTTCCCACCTCTAGAGTGGTGACCATCATTGAGCAGGGAGCATAGGACACCTTGGTAATTTGCCTCTTTGCTGAGACTGCCATGGAAGAATGCTAGTATGATGATGTCTGTGAGGATACAAGTGAACCAAGGCCAGGAATAACTCAGTGGACCTCTAAATGGCCATGGTCAGAATATTATATATGAGTTTGATGGCATAGGAAAACAGAGGTGTATTTAGTAGCCATGTTGGTCTGAGACAAAAAGAAATGCAAAACTCTAGAACTCTTGATTCAGAGATTATACCTTTTATTAAACCAACTAAGAAACTGCAAAAAATACGTTTTTTTTCTACAAGCTTTGGGGCACATGTGCCCTTCCTCAGGCTCAGGGAAAATTAAATATGGTAAAAAGCTCCCATTGGTAGAAAATAAACTTCATTTTGCGTACAGGAAGCTGAAGGTGGAAGTCTGTTCCTCTGGGTCCATGAAAGTGTCTTTGTGAGTTGGCCTTTGATGTACAGATAAGGCAGACTTCCTTGCCTGGTGGTGTCAGATAGCAGAAAGGCAGGGAGGTGTAAAAATCTTTCTTGTTGTTCAGCAATGAAGTTTAATTTCAAAATTGGTTAAAATTTAGCATCTTCCATGTTTCAGGGATGAATTTGGTAGCCGTGCTGGACTAACAAAGTGAATAAGGAACAGAAGTGTTTCCATATACTAAAACAAATTGACTGTTTGCCAAACATTTTGCTATTCATAAAATCCAGCAACTCCATGAATTCTGCATGTTATAGATTTTAATGCCAGGAGGACCCATAGATCCTTTCCAAGTTCTCCAAATTTACGAGTCTAAATTGAGCCTATGTGTGTAAGCAAATACAACTTTGTTAAAAATTTGTGGAGCCACACTTACATAATTTGGCAATAAGCAGGTGTAATAAACATAATTTTAAACCTATTTGCTTCCTTACTTTGAGTTCAAGCCTTTGAATTTCTTCTGTATCTACTCTTATGGGTTGATTTTCATCAAAGTTTCATATAGACATCTTTTTTCAACCTTGATAAGATGATGCAAACTTGTGCAATACCCACCTCTCACTGAAATCAGTGAATAGCAAGACCTGATTGCTTTCCAGGCACTTGCACTTTTAGAAGGTTAACTGAAGGGTAAAGGGACAGATCAGCTATTGGCTTGAATAACTTTACTGGGGGGAAGTATGGGCACAAGGATATCTGCATTGTAACTGATACAGTGTAATTGTTGACAGTGTTTGGATCCTGATCTTCTTCATAAGTGCAAATACATAATTATGTGCAGGGTTCTAGGAAAATCCTTTTCACTTTGCAGGATAGAAGTAGCACACACATCCCTAGTGCTCCCCCATATTTGTGCACAATATTCTACAAGCAAACTTCCATTCACAACATTAAGAAGCTTTTTGAAAACTTTAAAAAGTTATTGATACACTTTACATGATTCTCAGTGTCTTGGTTTTGTTTGGAAAAAGACATAGAAATACCAAAGAAAAGGCTATTCTTGAAGGCTAAGGACAGACATTACACATAAATTAGTTTAAGTGATCAGAAACTGGTTTAAACCTGTAACAGAACAGATTTTCAGTGTACATAAACCAGTTTGAAAATGGCTGAAATTGGTTTGAGATCAACCCAGTTGAATATAGTATCAGACGTAACTGATTTGGGTCAAACCAGTTTATGCAATGTCTGTCCCACGCCCCTTGCTGTTTTAAGTTAAATCAGATTCCCCCAGCATCCCAGCATGCTCTCTGGGCTGGGTGGGGCTTTCTGCTCCCTGGCTGCAGCTCCAGCAGAGACTGCATGCATCTGCCTGGCTTTTGCTCCCACCCGTGCCTCTAAGCAGGGATTCCACAATCCCCTCTGCCTTGCACAGACACACAGCATTAGCTAGGAGACCACGTGCTGGCTACAGTCCATGCTGTGGCAGACAGGACAAAGAATCAATAGGTAGCTAGTAATGTCCCTCTGTTGTTTTCTTAATGGGATGATAAACACTGAGTTAGAAGTGATAAACACTATGTTATCAATTATCTGCTGGGCTGGTCAGAAGTGGGGGACCTCTCTCTGACCAGAGTGTGCTGCTGGGGCTTGGCCACACCCCCTTCAGTTCAGCAGTGTGGAGAGGTGGAGGGCTGCTCTAGTGCCCCCCAGCTTCTAGGATGTGCCTGCATTTTTTCAGTCCAGAGGAGATGTCTGTACAGTTACAAACTGCTTTAGCCTAGCCAGGTTAAACTAATGTGCAAAGATTGAATCAATTCAGGCTTAGGCTTTTCGAATGTCTGTCCCTAGTGAAGTGTTTCAGACCATTTGGGAGCTAAGAAGGACTTGAAGTCTCTTGGGTGTTTTAGACCAAAACGATTTGGTTAAGTATGTCAACTTCCAGATGCCAGCCCAGTCCTTTGAGTGTTTTGAGTTTTTCCCAATTGTTGTGGCTAAAAAAGCAGGTGCACATTTTGGGTTTAAGTAATGGCAAACTTGCTGCAGTATGTAAAATGCATGAAGGGTATTGGGGATGAGAAACCTATCACCTTGGGCCTTCTCTGTCTTAGGCTTTTCTTTTTTAAGTATTTCCTCTAGTGCTGCTATAGATGTCTCCACTAATACTAACACAAGTTCTGTATCAGAGACTGTAGTGGGATTTTTTTAAAGAAAAGCTCAGTGCAGGCATAGGGTATGGGGAAGTCAGGTACATTTGAATACAGGATACAAGTACCAACAATATCTTGTGCTCTGTTATTTGAGAGTCTATTCTTTTAATGTTTCACCCCATTACCACCTTAAAATCATAAAATGAACATGGTAATGCTGTGTGTTTAAAACATTCTTTGTGTTTGACCTAAATTCTGATTGTTCTCATTTGTGTTGTACCAACTGGTCAGAGTTCATTGAGCATCCAGGTCTTGAACATCCCAGGAGATTTGCACATACAGCTCTCATTGAAACCACATAACTGCTGGGATGAACCCAGGTCCTAGTCTTATTTTAACCCAGAACAAACCCCCTAATTTGCTACTGGTGAGTAGATTGGATAGTACACGGATGGCTATTATTTTTTTTCTCTCTGTACCTCTCTTTCTCTCTCTCCCTCTCTATATGTAGAGGGAAGTGTGCGTATGTGCACGTGTGTGTACATGCACATAGAAACATAAAAGCCATATTGATTATTTGATTATGTAATCCCAGTTTTATGAGGATTTTCTGTTTTTTATTACAGGAACATTTAGATTAACACTAGCCTTATCTGTGTCATTAATATAGGTAGCCAAAAATAGGATTTCTGGGAGGAAATTTGGGTTTTTAATTTAATTTCAGCCTGAATTGGACCAAAACCAAATTTGTATGAAATTTCACATGAACTGGAAATTCACAGAGATTTTTTTTTTAAGTTGACACATGATATTTCCTAAATGAAATGATATACCTGGAATCTTTAGTTTCTCAGATAAATTCTCTGTAGAAGCTGTGAAACTGAAGAGAATGCTAGCCAATTTCACTGAGCAACTGTCTAGGCTACCAGGATCTGAGACTCTGGGACATCCCTGTCACCTGGAGCCATGGACCCACAGAATCTCAGGATTCTTAGGTTCTGAGTTTCACCCCTGTAATGTGGCAGCACTGAGGGCCTTGGCTAGGTCTATGGTTCTTAGAGCTTCTGTGCCTCTCTGCAATGGAATTGGGAACTAAGGCCTGATTACAGCCAGAGCTTTTGGGCCCATAGCTCCAAAAAAGAGTGCTGGTATTCATAACTCTTCCAGAGCAACTACCTACAATCCTGAGGGTTTTTCCTGGAAAACTTGCCTTGTATTCAGTCAAAGTTCATTGAACCCAAGATATTTTAGATGAAAAATTCCAGGTACAACATACTGGCATTTTTTTGGAAAAACTTTTTTCCAGCCCGCTCAAGTAGTTTTCCAGACTGCTCAAGTAGTTTTGGAGCAGAGTTGTACTCATGATGGCCCAGGAAATATACTAGAAGCAATGGCATTTTTGGTGATATCTTTTACTAGACCAGGTGTGAAGAATGATGTTTGTGCCCAAAAACTTGTCTAATATCTCCCAACTATACAGGTGATCTAATACAAAATCGGAAAAAACAAAAGAACACCTTGTTTTAACCAGCTTGAGTCATGCCACCTTTGAGCCACTAAGGAACATCTGCTTAGTGTGATGTGACATGATTGTTTGTTTCATAGTGCTCTGCTTGAAGTTATGTGCGAGTCTTTCAGGTCCCAATGGATATGAGGGAACAATTGAACTCCAAGAAAACTCCCATGACATGACACTTTTCTTGCAAGTTTTAGCAGGCTTTTGGTAAGCTTGTTTGCTTTACTGGGATTTAGACATTTTTTCATGTCTCACCAACCATTTTCTTTTCCCCAGAACAAATTTGCTGACTCACATTCACTTCAAAGTGTTGAGTTGTATTATGTTTCCATGAATCCCATCTTTTAGTTATGATGCACTCATTTGGGGAACAAAATAAAATACACATAAAAGCTTAGAAGACTTGGTGTTTTTCCTAACTGTGTATTAGCATGGGTACCATTTTAAAGCAGAGAATAAGCTGCAATTTTGAAAAGTGGTGGCAGATAACACTCAGTGATAAAAATACCTTTTAGGTTTTTGGTTTTGTGTATTAGCAATGGTTATGAATAAGGGAGCAATTCTCATATCTTTATACTAAATAAAAATCAGTGTGCTCTGCTTTCTGGGGTTTTTTTTGTAATTTACTTTGCACATTTAAAAAGCATTGAATATAAACTACGAGGTACTGTTAAGTAATTAGCATATTTGGAGGTATAAAGGAAGCTTACCTGTAAGTTTTGAGGTGGTGGAAAGGTTTCCAGATTAGGCTCCACTTCAGAAGAGTACTCAACAACTTTAAGCATGAGAGTAACCTTGGCATTAATCAGCAAAGCACTTAGTATGGGACTTCCATGGGAATTAAGTAGAGGCTTAAAGTTCAGTGCTGATGCTTTAGTGCCATGTTGAATCACAGGTTTACTGTTAAGGAAGTGTTGCAAATGTGAATACACCCTGACCCAGGTGTGTATAGGGATCTGCAAAACTTCTAGCGCAACAAGATAGTTGTACTCCTGCAGCTGAGGGGCCTGCTGGACAGAGGGCAAATAACAGAGGGACACGGGCTAGGGACAGAAGCTATACATAAACAGTTTAAGTGATCAGAAACTGGTTTAAACCTGTAACAGAACAGAAGTTCAGTGCACATAAACCAGTTTTAAAATGGCTGAAACTAGTTTAAGATAAAGGTTGGATGTAGTATCAGACTTAACTGATTTAGGTCAAATCATTTTATGGAACTTCTGTCCCAGACCTCTTTCTGGTTCAAGTTAAATCACAATCCCCCAGCATGCTTTGTAGCCCTGAGCTGGGCTGTGCTGTCTGCTTGAGCAGAGGCGGGTTAGTGCCACCCCTCTGCTCTCTAGCTGGGGGTGAGGGTAGGAAACCCAGATAGGGACACAGCCTGGTCTGTCTGCCTGGGGTGGAGCAGCCCCTGCCAGAGTTTACCTAACTAATGGAGGGGGCTGAGGCATGGGACAGCAGGCTCAGGCAGAGTGGGATTAACACTCCCCCTCTCCCACCAGCATGGGACCCCAGCTGGGCTGCCCAGCTTTCTCCCCTTGCTTTTCCATCTCCACCATGTGGTACTTGCTGCGCTACTACCTGGTGTCCCCCGGGCTGCCAGGCACCCTGCTCAGTCTTCTCCTACCCACCAGCAGTGGTGGTGCAGCACAGCCCCGTGTACCAGGTGCCATGCGCTACTCCTTCAGCTTCCCCACCACCATTTACCTGCCTGGTGGCCGACTGCAAATTGGCAGTGCCTACCAGTATGGCTAGGGCAGCTCCTCTGATGGCAGCAGCAGGGAAGCTGTAGGGGAAGCTGTCTCATACCTGGTGCCCAGTATACAGGGCATGTTGTACCGCCACTGCCAGTGGATAGGGGAAGAGCAAGCAGGGCATGCCCAGCACGGCACCTGGCAGCCTGGAGGATACCAGATAGTAGTACAGCTAGTACCGTGCAGTGAGCACAGCCAGCTCCTTCTCGCTGCCAGGGGAGCCCTTGACCTTATCTGCCTTGGAGCCTGTAAAAGAGCCTAGTGCCTTGCCCAGCTCGGCCTCCAGCATTGCACCACCCAGCTTCTTGGCACCCTTGTCCAGCTCCAGGCGCTACTGGGGTGAGCCCACATCTTGCATGCTACTGCAGGGGCTGGGCCCAGCCTGGGCACCACTCTCCAGAGTGTAGAAGGGGCTGCCAGGCAGGAGTTGCTTCTTCATCTGCATGCTTTGCTTGGCTCAGCTCTGCTGTGCCCTGGGCTAGCGTGGACCCACACTCGAGCCCCTTCCCCATCCCCACCAGTCTGGGTCCCTCTGCTTGGCAGGGCTCGCATCCAGGATGGAGCCACCGCTGCCTTGATTGTTCTGTGCTCTGCTCTGTACATGTCCCCACCTGGGCTTGGGGCCAGTTTCACATCACTTCCCCTGCCTGATCTGGCATTTGCTGCTGGGCTGCCCCAAGTGAAATCCCTACCCAGTGGCTGGGAAAGTGCAGCAGGATAGCTCCCTGGCTGGGAGGAGGGGTCTGGGGGTCCTGGGCTGTGCTGAACTGCAGTCTCGTGCCAGTGGGAGAGGGGAGGCAGAGAGTTTAATCCTTTTTCCCCCCCCTCCCCCCACCTTTGCCTGAGGTGGTGCCTGGGCCGCAGGCTGGCTGTACACCTTGCAGCTTAGGAGCAAGCCTGGCAAGGGCTGTTTTAAACTGCAAAGATTGAATTAATTCAGGCTCGGGCTTTTTGACTGTCTGTACTTAGCCCAGAAGGGAAAGCGTCAGGCCATACATTACTGGGTGAAGGGATCCAGTTTCAGTCATTGCTTTTGGAAACTCCTGCCGCTCCCAGAAAGATGTTTTACTTGCTTCCCTGTTTTCTCTTACCACCTGCAGCCAGAAGATGTAGTGCGTATTAAAAGGCATCCACTCAAATGTGGGGGGGAGGATGGGAAGTGGGAGAGGGAATAGAGGAAGGGAACATGGCGGGGTGGCAGTAGAGAGTGATGGCATCTCCCTTTCCCCCCTTTCTGCCACATCCCTATAGGAATAAGCAGAGGGATTTAGGGGAAAAACAGAATAAACAGAGGGGCCAGCAGGGGAAGCAGTGTGATGTGTTGGTATTTTGGGTAGGATGGGAGGACCTTTTAAGCTGTGCAGGAAACTGTTTTAAATCTGTGCTTGGGCCCTCTTTGTTTTTCTCTCACTCTTTAATAATTGTGCTTGTGCAGGGTCCACTCTTGCAATGACTTAAATGTGCTGGAGTGGATAAAGTCAAGAATGTATCTGAATCTTTGCAGGATCATCATACTAGGTTACAAATTCCTTGGGGCAGGGTTTGATTGAGGCCTTTCAGTGTTAGTATAATAAAAACAATAAGCAGATTTAAAGGTGTTTCATAGAGTTTTAGAAGGCCACAGGTAGGGAAAGTAAAAGGCCTTGAGACCTTAGGAGTGGTGCTGATCATTCCCCTTGGTTATCCTGTAGTAAGCTCTTTAGTGGGCAAATGATATTTTATTAAGGCAAACCACTTTTCCAGTGTTATCTTAGATTCCTTGATCTAGTGCTCTGCACTTTCTGCACCCACTAACACACTTTTTTAAACACCAGCCAATCTAAATGTTTAGCTCCCTTCCTTAAGGAAAAGAAACATAAGTGTTTTCAACTGAAAGAGCTGCAATTTGTGGCACTTTTCTGTGTGCTTTTTAATCACCTTGGGCAGAATCCCAGGGGTGCCACTTTACCATTGCAACCAGCTAGCGCCTTAAGCTTCAATAGGATTTTAATGAAGATCCTGGTGAGGAGGTAGTAAAACATCCAGTAAGGGCACTAAAACCTACCTTTGTCACTTTTAGCAGCTGTGCTGCTAGGACTCTTTTTCAAAGGCTACTTTATGCTGTGGAGAAATATAACTCAGAAGGGTTTTCTCAGCCCTTGTTTCCCCACCATTTTCTTTTAGATCAAGCTGAGGCTTCTTTTTGTTCTACAGCTCGTCCGAAAAAGCCAACTGGAGAACAGTTAGAGATGCTATCCATTAAGATCAGCTTCCTCCCTGAAGCCACTCAGATGAGGCACCCCTTACCCTCCTCCTCCTGACCTCCAAGACTGATTACCTTCTGCTAACCCTCCTCCAAATTGGGTTCTTCTCTAAAGAAGATGGTACAGAGTGGAAGAGGGAAGGGAAAATGCATAGGGTGGAGGCTGCTGGGGGAGACAGACTCTCTGTGCTTGGTTATAGACAAATTTCTCTAGAAGCTCTGCAGAGCCTTAGATCTTTGCAAGCCACTTTGAAAGTGCCTTTGTTCCTGTGCAGCTCACTTGCAAAGCTGGCATGTGGAATTGTGTTTTATTCAAAATGAACTGAAAGACAGTATGTACCTTAGAATTAGAAATATGATGGGCTGTCAGCCCTTTCCCCAAATTCTATCAGATCTGTACAGTTCTTAATAAATGAAGAGACAGCTTATTAACCAGATGGTAACACCGGAGCCTCGTTCTGTCGTAAAGTTTTAAATCATGTTGTTTTAACAGGTATGCAATTTATCTCCACCTCTTCTTTAGGAATGGGAAATGAGTAGGAAAAAGTAGATTGTCTTTGATTGAGTGTAATATTAATAAGAATTTCAGCTATGTCAAAAGATAAAGGGATTTGTATCTTACAGAAATACTGCCAGGAATGGAGAAATTAAATGCTTTTGTTGCCAAGGTTTAAGAGAACACTTAAAGTATTAAGGGGAAGGTTAAGTTATTTTTTTCCATGCTCCCTGGTAAGCAAGTGTCATGTGTAGCAGCAAAGATATATTCTCAATTTAAGTTTTAACGTTAAATGACCTTAATCAAAGTAGAATTTATTAGGCCGGATCTGACTGCCATTTCTGTCAAATCTCCACCCTTCACCTCCATATAAATCTGGCATTGGTAAAGAATGTACTCTGCCATGTGTATTCCACTTCTGACACCGGTTTTTCCAATACATGCATTAGAAAGCTTATTTTTTAATGTTTAAGACTGTCCCCATTCATTTTATGTTATCCATTATGTCTTTCCCAACTAAATGGGAGTACCTTTTGAGTGATGGATATAAAATGACAGATCTGTGTGCCACACAGATGAGGCATCCTCCTGTGGAATTTTTCATTGCTAGGTGATTCAGTACGTAGTTGGAATCCCCTTGGAGTAAATCAGTAATAAACAAATATTGCTCTTTTCTGTTGACTCCTGGGGTCTTTTCAAAACAATCTGATGTTTCTGATTCCATCCATAGTGGGCAGCTGTCAAACATCACAGAAACTACTGTTGTGAGTGTTCTCTGTTTACGTCCTTGAAGAGGTCAAGGTTTGATCTGATGTAAATAAGAACTTCCAGTGCCTTGTCATCCCTGTAGCTAATTCCTTTACAATAGTTGATTAATGCAGAACAATACATTGTATTTATCAACAGTCTCAATGCACTTTCCAAACAGTCAGGCTAAAATTCTCTGAGCTGGACAATAGGTGTGCTGATTGTACCTTTTCTGGTTTCTGTGCCTTTTCTGTTCATGAATTGGCAAACCAAATGGGAAAAGGAAATTAAGCCCCCTAACAAGAGGCTCTTCTTTATCTGTGGGAGAGGTTGGACTTCTCCTTGTGTAAAATGTGTCCTTTTTTACACCCAATGTCTCCTGGAGAAGGCTAGCACTACTAGGAGAGAGAATCATTTGCAGTCTAGTCCTTTCCTGTTGAGTGTGCACCACTTTAACCTGTATTCTGGAGAGTCCTCTCTGGTATAGTCCCTTCTTTCACTAATGTGCCCACTTCCCTGACCTTGAACCACAGTTATGTATGTTACGTTATATAACTATTGAGTGAAAAGTCCAGGCTAATATAAATTGAAGAGACAACATTGTTTTGCATTATGTAAAGCTACAACAAGGTTAAGATCATATCCATTTGCATAGGTTATTATTGAGCTATCTTAATGTCATTTCCATCTACAGTATTGTAAATTACTGTCATCTCTGTTTGGGTGCACAGGCTAAATTGAATCTAACGTTTCTAATAATTTTTGGTTGATATTAACACAGTTATATATACCAAATTTTGCCTGGCCTTTCTACTTCTGGTGATTTGTCCCTATATCTATACTTTGAATAGGAATATATTTTGCCTCTGAAATAACTGAATCACTGCCTACCTATTAGTGGTAATCCAGGTAGTTTATTGAGAAATGCCAGCAGTTATAATTATCATCTCCTTTCCAGTGTTAATGGTACTGGTTGCAGTCAGGATGAGGACACAAATAGCTAAAATGCTGTAGGAGGAGTCAGAGGTTTGTCAGGCATTAGGCCCGAGCAAAATTATTATGGTCCTTATTTCAGAGCTCGTGTGTCTCTTGAACTAGAAATGCACCCATATCAAGATTATTTTTTTGTTACGTGATTACATTTCCCTCAGCCTCATGATTATATTTAGGTTAATCTCAATAAACATATTCATACACCATGGGCGCATCTACATATGATGCTACGTCATCGTAGCAACTCACTATGGCGACAGTGTCCATGGGCAAAACTGTGATGCTGCAGCTACATTGCCGTAGTGCATACTCCCTCAGTATAATGCATCACTGCAACAATACAGCAGCTAAAAATAACTATGCACTGTGAGCACGGTGCAGTACAGGCTGTTACTGTGCCATCTTTTGGGTGCTTCCATTTAGCGGTGTAGGGGCACGTGTAGATGCTCCCACTTATGGCTTCCATATTACCTCTGACTTTCTTTTTGGTATACATTTAACTTTATATCCAGCCACGCATTTCCTTTTAACTGGACAAATTACTATTCCATAATATATTGTCCCACTCCAAAGTTCCTTTGAACCCTAACCAGTCCCCAGTGACTGTTGTACTAAGCTTGTATCAATATATGTTGATATCCAGTATTTGAGTTGGCACAGGGAAACAGGAAAGCTGCATATTTGGATGCAGTGCCTTACTTAAAATTTGACTCTGATTTTCTTTGTAGTAGGCTGCTCAGTATGTGTTAGTTTCCCTAAAGTTTGCCTGCTGGAAAAATCACTAGAAGTGACCACAGTAAAACAATAGCAGACTAAATCTATTGATGTTTTTTTAAAGGCAGCTGTCTTTCTTTGCACTTGCTGGCAAAGCAGCTGAATGATAAGCAGCCTCCTTGTGGGCTGGAAATCACAACTATTGGGAATCTTTGGATGCTGATACAAACAATGTTGCTATTGGAGCAAAAATGGAGTAGGAACTAGAATGGACTTGGAAATCTGTTGATTTCATATGCACCTTAGTGCCATTTTCAGGAGAAGTATATTATACATGCTTTATACTGAGCTCTTTTAGTTGTCTGACAGCACATAATGCAAAGATTATACTTCTACAAGAGATGGTGTGGCCAGAGCAAAGCTTTCTGTGTCCTCAGAAAACGCTTGACAAAGATGTGAATTATTCCAGAGCTTTTCTTCAGATCAGTCTTATATTTAACACAATCTCACCGTAAACACAGTAGTATATTTTGTTTAAATTACATTTTTAGGAGGTCACCTGTTTAGGTGCTATTCTGTTCAGAATAATTAACTCAATGTGGGGATGAAATTTCTCCAGCATCTTATTGGAAATCCTTAATATGAAAAACAAGATCCTTATTATAATAAGTATTCTCTCACATGTTTTCCCTGCAGTGTATCCTGGCTAAATGTTCTATTATATGAATGAGCTTTTTAAAAAATATATATTTCTACTCTATTTAGAGATCTTTGTTCCTTACCATTTTCCAATTCAGATAGGGCATTTGCTTGTTAGAAAAAAAGCAAAAAACACATGAGATCTTATTGCAGAATCATAGAAAAATAGGGTTGAAAGGGACCTCAGGAGGTCATC
Source organism: Gavialis gangeticus (assembly GCF_001723915.1). Lineage (NCBI taxonomy): Eukaryota > Metazoa > Chordata > Crocodylia > Gavialidae > Gavialis > Gavialis gangeticus. The sequence goes on along the minus strand of NW_017728994.1, from coordinate 16,686,723 downwards.
TAGTCCAACACCCTGCTCAAAGTGGGACCTTCCTCAACTAGACCATCCCAGCCAAAGCTTTGTTGAGCCAGGCCTTAAAAACCTAGACAATCACCTTGCTGGGATCGTTTGATCCCAGTCTCTTTCCTGCCATGGCAGGGCGTCGGACTTGAAGATCTGCTCAGGTCCGTTCCGACCTAACTATGAAACTGAAACCACCAGGGATGAAGGTTCCACCACCTCTCTAGGTAAACTGTTCCTGTGCTTCACGACCCTCCTAGTGAGAGAGATTTTCCTAATATCCAACCTAAACCTTTCTTGCTATCAACCTAAATGTAGCTGCAGCATCACAGTTTCTTGCTGCAACTTGAGATCTTTGCTCATTGTTCATTGCTTATCTGTCATGACTGAAAACAGTCTAACTCCATCCTCTTTGGGAACCATCCTTCAGGCAGTTAAAGGCTGCCATTAAATCCACCACCCCCCCCTCAATTTTCTCTTCTGCAAACTAAATAAGCCCAGTTCACTCATCCTCTGCTCAGAAATCATGTTCTCCAGTCCCCTAACCACTTTTGTTGCCTTCTGCTGGACTCTCTTGAACTTGTCCACATCCTCTCTATAGTGGCGGTGGGGGGACAAAATTGGATACAGTACTCCAGATGTGACCTCACCAGTGCAGAATACAGGGGAATAATTACTTCCCTTGATCTTCTGGCAATGCTCCTACTAATGCAGCCCAGTATGCTGTTAGCCACCTTTGCAACAAGGGCATGTTGTTGACTCAAATCTATTTTATTGTCCATTGTAACCTCCGGGTCCTTTTCTGCAGAGCTGCTGCTTAGCCAGTTGGTCCCAAGCCTGTCGTGGTGCCTGGGATTCTTCTGTCCTAAGTTCAGGACTTTGCACTTGTCCCTGCTGAACCTCATTAGATTTTTTTTGGCCCAATCCTCCAATTTGTCTTGGTCACTCTGAATCCTAGTACTACCCTCCAGCATATCTACTTCACCCCTCAGCTTGGTTTCACTAGTGAATTTGCTTAGGGTGCAATCTACTCCGTCTTCCAAATTGTTAATGAAGTGTCAAGTTTTTTTTCTTTCTGAGGTTGTCTGTATATATCACAAGCACATACAGATGTATATATCTTCATATATCATTGTTTGTTTATATTCCAGCAATGCTTAGCAGCCCCAGTCAGGGACAGGGACAGGGACAGGCCATTGTGCTGTATATGGTATATGACAAAAACAGGATCCCTTTTTCCAAGGAGTTTACAGTCTAAGTCAAGTCAACAGGTGAGGGAGCACAAGGAAGCAATGAGGCTAATAGTCCCCATTATAAGTCTTAGCCCAGGAAATGCCTACATGTCAAACATACCCTATATGATAATGTGGGTTGGGATGCAGAAATACTGGCAGAACTAGTTTATGGGTAGATGGGCATATTCTGTGTGTTTAAGTTTCTGTCTTTTTATTGCGAGTTCTTTATTAGATATTTCTAAACAATGTTATTTAAAAGAGTAACATGCAACTAGTTAAACTAAATTAAGAGCCAATATATTTTCAAGTAGTAAATAGATTGAAAAATGGAGATGGCAAAAATTTGGGAATATTTTCCATTTCTATTTGAAATTGAATTATTTAATTTTTTTAAGTGACCAAGTTTATTATTCAATATTATCAAATACAATGGGTATGTGTCATTAGTCAGTAAGAATACCTAATGCTTGAGTACCTCGTGAAGGGTGTGCATGCAGATTATATTGATATAGAAACTCTTTGGATAGAAAGGGTTCCCAGAATTGTGTATCTAACAAAGGCTATTCCAGATGAAATTGGTATTGGCTTTTTAGCCCCCTGAATGACTCCTTTTAATATTTTGACTTTCACTACAATCAGTTATTAATCAATGTTTATAGAAGTGCAACAGACTACAATACTGAGACTTTTTAAATGGATCAGATGGTCTTTGATTTGCTAAAACATGTGATAGGAATTGTCTCTAAGAAAATCATATTTCAACAGTTCCAAATTTTAGCAGGTGAAGTAATTTCCATCCTGTTGGGGGGGCCCTAACTGCCAGCCCAGCCAGAACTAGTTGCCTAGTTGGCCAAACCTGCCTGAGGTTCTAATGGGCAGCCCCACCCCAGCTGAAGAACTAGCTGGCTACTGTTAGGGCCTCGTGATTGAATGCTGGAGAAAACAGCCGCCTCATTTAAATCCACCTGTGGCAGGAGACTGAAGGCCAGCTAACAGTTCTTTCTGAAGGTCTGCTGTGGTGTAATTCCTCCCTGAGTCCAGTGCTCCTGGTTTCCTGACTTCTGAACCTGCTCAGCTCTGCTTCTCAACTCTGACTGTTTGGAAATTCTCCTTGGGTTGGACAATTTGGTCTCTGACTTTAGAACCCAATTTGACCTGTAGCTTGGACTCTGCTCCTGGAATTCCCCCTGAGTTTTGGTACCTTGGACTTCACCTGTGGCTCCTGTCCTCCCCTTATGGCATAACCCTGGGGAACACAAAATACGGGGGGACCTGCTCAGTTTCCCTGGCATCCCACCCGCTCTGGGAACCAGGTAAGGAAGGAGTGGGGGCGGGAACTGTAGCTGGGTATGGGCAAGGTGTGTGGCCTGGGTCTGATGGCAGCCTGGAGCCTGCAGCCAGGGGAGTTGTGGCACCATGAAGCTCAGGTGTGCAGGGTGTTGGCGTGAGGGAGGATGGGGGAGTGTGGGGATCCCCCCACATGCTTCCTATGGCATGCAGCCTCGCCAGTGGCACCAACAGCATCATTAGGCAGGGACGCTTGGGGTGCTTATGGCTGGCACAGGCACTGGCACCTAGCAGCACATGGCTCTGGCTGGCACTGCGCATCACGGTGAGGAGTGGAACCCCCACTGGGCTGCCTCGATTGCCAGTGTTCCCCACCATACATGGGCAGCCCCTGCGCTCGCACACCACTGCACCACGCACTGTGTAGGTCCCAGGGCTCACCTCCACTTCTAGCAGAGTCCTGGGACCTATGTGGCAGGGAGCGGTGAAGACAGCCAGCTCCAGTGCATAGAGCTTCCCTCCAGTGGCACATGAGCATGGGAGCTGTCCTTGTGTGGTGGGGAGTGCCGGCAATAGAGGTGGCCTGTCAGGGGGTGCTCTCCTTGCCACAACGTGGAGGGCTGGCTGGAGCTATGTTCTGCCAGGCGCCAGAGCCAGGTGCAAGCACCCTGAGTGCTCCCACCTGCTGCTGCTGCCACCACTTGCAGGGCTGTGCACCAGGGGGGAGTGTGTGGTAGGGATCCCTGTACCTTCCCTCCCTCACACCCCACAAATGCCACACAACCAAATCCTGCCCCCACAACCCCTCCACATATACACACTCCAACATACCCTATTGTCCCCACACGCACAGCCACACCCCCTCAGAAAGCCACCCCCCACACACACACCTCCCCACACAATATATGAAGGTAAGACTTTATTTTTTAGTTATTATGCAATCAGCTCTATATACGCTATGCAAATGCAAATCATGACAAAAATATTTTTTGTAATAAAATATAGTAGATGTTTGACTTTTAGTGTATGATTTGTTTTTTTTCTGGTTCTAACGTGGTGACCACCCCTCCCAACAGGAGTATTTCTGGGGGGCAAGGGGAAAGATTTTTGGTGGCAAAGGTCAGGGATTGGGTTGGGACTTCCAGTCCCATGATGGTGACCAGGAAGTGAGGCAGCTGTCAAGGGGCTACCCATGTGGCCCTCAAAAGCTCACTAAGCTTTGTTAAGCAGGCCTCCACCTGAAGTAATTTCCCGACCCTGGTCTAACCACTAGACAAGACTGCCTGTGACACAATCCTTACCTATCCTCTTGGTATACCAGAAGCAATGATTGAAATACAACATATGAACAGGGTTGTTGTCCCTTGCTTAAATAATGAAACATTGCCATATCCCAATGTCTAAATGCTGCAAATAACACTTCTATAGGAGTATAAGAGAACCTTTCAGTTCATATAATCTCATTATTAGGTGGGAAAGTTGATCTCTTAAAAAGAATTCTGTTGAACGGGTATGTTATCTGTACAACAAATGAATGAGTTATCTTAATTGAAATGTATTTTGACCACTGTTTTTGAAAGTGTTTACAAAGAACTTTTTTTCCCTCAGAAATACTGGGCGAGTCAATTTTCTACTGTGGAGATAGTCCTTAATGGTTATTACTGTTGTATACCTCTTAACAAATTAATATCATTTCATCTGTAACTTATGCATAGACATTATTGACTTTTGTCACTCTGCACATGGATTCCCTGAACATCCTTGCTGAGTGCATGGCCCCCACTCCGTTAGAATATTTGGTATAGATCAGGGGAAAAAACAAGCAAATATAAACTGAGAAAAAAATCCCATAACACTTTCCTTTGTGAGCATATTAAAATAAAAACTCTTTTGTGTTGTGGAATGATTTAATTTTAGGTAATTTATGAGTAGTTTCACAGCAAAAATATTCCGAAGTTAGATATTTCAGGTTAAATGCTGTGTGCCCACATACAGGACTTTGTCTGTGGATCTCAAGTCCTTTACAACAGTTCTGTAAGAGGTTTCAAAGAAGATAAAATTTGACACAGAACAATTATGCTACATGCCTAAGGGCATGAGTAAATCAGTGGCACAAACAGGTATAGATTGTAAGAGTCTTGACACACAATCCCGTGAGTGCAGCATTAACAAACACTGCTTCCCATAATTTTACCATTTAAAAATCAAACAAAAACCACTTTAAAATTACCGTGTGATAGTTTCTGTGCAACTTCTTTAGGTTTTAGTAAATGAATGAGATAGAGATCACAGATAGAAGCAAGGCAATAAGAATGCCCTCTAGGAAGAATAATGCAGCATCCTGTGATCAGCAGTGAGGATAAATATGAAGCCTAATGCCTATTGCTGGTGAGATTTTAGCAGACTCATTATGTTTTGAAACAGGAATTTTCTGCAGCGTACACTCAGACTCCCTACATGTGCATTTATCTTGATATGCAGAATATTTCAGGCAGACAGGGATTTTTTGTCCTGCTACCCTGAATGATTAAAAAGTATCACCACCATTTAGGCAATTTTAAACATTCAGATTTTTCAAGAACCCTTATTTTCTGTTGAATTTTTTAAATATGCATCACTTCTGCACATACCAACCTATTTTAAAGTGATGGTCTGTAAAAAGAAAACCACTTTAGTCTTCCACATGGTAAAGGTCTCTCTACTACAAGTAAAGTAAAGAATTATATATAAAGATCACAAAACCAAGGATTCATTATGATTCTCATCAGCAGAAAGGATTTGCTTTCAAGCACAGGTATTTACATTTATAATACACAGGGGATGCAAGTATCAATTTTTTTTCTCAGAGGGATAAAAAATGTATAATGTCATTCTTAATTAAGTTTTAGCCTAAACGTAAATCTTGCATTAATGAAAGCTTCTGTATTAGCAGTGAACAATACATTAAATGTTACATTTATTAAATAAAATCATTTTTTTTTTAAATTTAGACTAGGTTTTAATCCTGTAACTCACGAATGTCATAGTAACCTCATTTCCAAGGATGGAGCCTTTTGTATGCTCTGTGTGCGTATGCATGTCTGTCAGATATATAACATGTTAACTTTGGAAGAATAGATGCAATAGTGACAATACAAGTTTTCTACAAACTTCCTACCAAACATATTCATTTCTCACCCCAAAGTTATCATATTTGCATAAAGATGTTGGCTTACGTACTTGAAGTTTGCTCTGTAGGAACTAACATAGTCACAGTGGATGGTCACTACCACTTACGTAAACCAGCCTCGCTTCAGGCCAGGGATATTAGAATGTCAAAGTTCCATTATAGGAATCTTAGTTCTTGGGGTCACCCAGTCCCTCAAAAGAAAGTGGTCAGTTATGAGAGTATCTTCTAAATCAGTCCAGGGTTATACTGGATCATAGAGCCACTGTACACATGCAGATACAGGCCCGATGAAATCTGCTGTGCGTTTCACACACCAGATCCTGCCATGCATCTCCTGCCATGCCACACATACATGGTAGGAGATGTGATTGTGGGATCATGAATCAGAACTTATCATGCCTTATTGCTGGTGCAGGGGAGCCCAATCCCAGACTCCCCGTGTACCAGCAAGGAGCTCCCAGCCATTGGGAGCTCCTGGCCACAGGGCTCCCAGCCATTGGGGCTTACCATGCATGCCCATGGCTGGGAACCCTATCCACTGACACAGGCTCCCAGTTGCAGGGGCATCCCAGGGGTCCTTATCACAGCAGGGAAACCACAGCTAATCCAGCTGCAAGGGTGCTCCATGCACCTTTGTGGCTGGCAGACTGTACCTGATGCATTGTCTAGCTGTGGGGTATATAAAGCACCCCCACAGCTGCAAGACCACAACAGATGCAGTGTGCATGGGGCACCCCTGTGACTGGGAGCCCTGTCAGTTGATGGGGCTCCCAGCTGTGGGGATGCATGCTCCCACAGCTAGGAGGCAGCGTCATCTGGGATTTCCTAGGTTCAGGGGTGCACATGGGCTGCCCAAACTGGGAGCACTGATCAGCAAATGACTCCCAGCTGTAGGGGCTGCTGGCCACACATTCAGTTAATGGCATGGTAGGAAGCAGCAACAAAGCTATTTCATGTAATTTGTGGAATACCTTTATAGCTTATTTCCTTTTTTATCATGACATTAATTAATTGAATGTGTGGCAGGGTGACCACTTAAGACATGATTAAGTGGTTAATCACACCTTAAATGTAAGATCTCCTGGGAGCAGGTGATGGATCTGCAGGGTGGGGTTGTCTTGCTGGGGGTGGGTAAGGGACCTAAAGATAGTGGAGTCAGGGTGGGGGTGAGGGGTAGGAAGACAACAGTCCCAGGGCTGAGGTGAGCAGCTAGCTTTCTCAGCCCCAGGGCTGTATTCTGAATTTATACAGATGTTGGTTAGATTAGGCTAAACCATTCCCGGCGCTAATTTAGGATGGTTCTTCTTAGGATGGTTTAGGCTGCTTATAAATTACTAGGTCTAAACTTTATTACAAATTGGAAACATGTCTCCAACCAAATTAGTGGATAGCTGAGTTGTAACTTGATAAATAAGGTTGTGTTTCCTGAAGACAACATTTTTGTAAGATGCCTGCTGGAGATCATTAAAATGCTGCTGTTCCAACAATTCATGCCTCCAGTATGAGACAATCTGCATTCTCTTGGCTAGGGGAACAGATTATCATGAAGAATAATTTAGTCAACTAGTTAAGTGTTTGTGTGTGAAAATACATTTTAAGCAACTATTTCTAGTTCTGATGTACCCATTTCTTCACGTATCTTTACTTCATCTACAGGTTGCCAATAATATGACATGATTTAGGGAATTAATTGAAAAATTAAAAAGAATTGGAACTTCAAGAAAATTCTTAAATTTTTCAATTTAATTAAAATGCTGAGACACAAAACTTCTGAGAGATGCTTTTTTTGGATGAGCAGTAATAATTTAATATAGTGAGAGGCTGATAGGATACATTTTAATAGGAAGGATAAGTCAATCTCATTGCTCTTTTTTACTTTTTGTCACATTCATGAAGTGTAAAGCATTTGACTTTTATACACTCCAGTGAAATTAATACTGGTGTCATGTTGTTGCCTAACTGTAGAGAAGCTGACTAAATTCTTCAGCTAGTAAAAGATAGTTCATCCATTGTTTTTAATGTTAAATTGAAAGCCTACACATATTATTTAGACTGTACAGTCTGAAAGGTTTAGCTCTCCAGTCAGAACTAGGTCAGTATCAAAATCCTGTTTCTGAAACACTGAAATAAACTGAGTCAAATTGTACACTGATCCAAATTCTAATTTGTTTATTTTATTAAGCAGTTAATTTGCCACCTTGCCATTTTTTGTTTATAAATACCTGAAAAATAAAAATGGATCTCCATTATTTTTCTGCCTGTCTCTGGTCATTATATGGAAGGAAATACATACTCTTCATCAACTCAAGTATGACTATATACTTGTTGTTTTAATTTTAGCAAACTCTTCTGATGGATTCTAGTTATGCTAAAAAAGATAAATAGTGCAACAGTTAGAGAAACATATAGCCTTCCATTGAATTAGTCTTTTGTAACGTAAGTAAATTATCCAGAAAGCATTCATGCACAACTCTCTGATAATACAGGTGTTTAAATGGTAATAGCTATTGGAATTGGAATGGGAGTGGAACAATAAAGTCATTAGGGTGTTACAACATGAAATTAAACTATCGCTATTACTGAGCAATATTATTATCCTAAAGTCTGCAACTCTACACACAGAGCAATGAAAACAATGTAATACCCCTCTAACAGGAGTTTACATTGGGATTTAGTTTAGCCATGTTGTTTGCTAATGCAGTAATAGCTCTATTACACAGCATTTCTTAGCAGATACTGTATAAAAAAAAGGGTGATTTAGGAACTATTGGACTTTTAGTTGAGTTAATATTGTCCCTTAAAATTCAATATGTTGCTGAAAATTTGTACTATTGTCTGTTAAGGTAAGGGAAAATCTAGAAAGTTAAGAACTTTGGTATGTCTAAAGAATAAATTATTTTACTAGATTATAAGCAGGCATGCATAACCTGTCAATCTCAGTATTAACATATTTTAATTATAATTAACATTTTTAAAGCTTCCTTTTGGTTTGTTCAGTAATTGCAAACTACCAGAAGTATATATGTATATCTTTTGAAAAAACTACTTATGTGCTTTTTTCTCAAAACAGTTTATACATTAGGGACTCAGTTTTGTTCTGAACTAGGATCCACTAGTGACCCTCTCTGCCCATGTTAAAGTGCATGTACATCTGCTAGCAAGTTTGGGTCTGCAGCAACCTGAATGACTCTCAGTTGGTTTACAGATGGCCTAAAAACAAAAAATCCAAATTGAAGCTGCTGGTTGAAAAAATCATATTTATTTTTGTATTAGATCATTTCATCCAGAACGTTGAAATACAGAACCTTATATTTTCGTTGTTCATATTAAATCAAGCATGATAATTTAGCAGAAATGTAGCACTTCTTTGTTATATATTATGTTAAATTATCATTCCAAACTAAATCAGTGCTCCATTATTCTAGCTGCTGTACATACACATATGGTGAAAGGAAAATTTAATTAAAAGCAATATAAATAAGGCAAAATAGTTTAGTTGTTTAATACTCCAAGATGTTTGCAATAGGGCTACGCAAAGCTTTGGGTGGCGATTTGATTCAGAGGAGATTAGGCACAATTCAGTGGCTGAATCTCCAAGTCCAAATCAAATTAGGGGACCGAATCAAAGGTCTGAATCAATTCAGAGCTCTCCGAATCTTTGGAAAAGATTCAGAGAGCACTGATGATTCAGGCAGTTCCCAATGGCTGCAGCAGGGAGCTGCAGCCACTCTGAACTGGTAAATACTAGGGGTGGGGGAGGGGGGAAGGGAACATGGGGGACCCCTGCCAGCCCCCCAACCCTCACCTTCTCCCCCAGCCGCCCTATGGCTGCCCCCCCTGCCCAGCCTGGTACTTTAAAGAAAAGCCCCAGTGTTTACCAGGTGCTGCTGGGCAGGGGAGTGATCCCTGCTGCCCCCACTGCCCCATGCTGCATGGGGGGCTCTGCAATGAGCCCTCTGACTCCCCTTGGTCCCTCAGCCCCCCCATGAGTGCTCTGGCTGGGCCAGCTCCAGGCCTTTAAGGAAAAACACCCGTGAAAAGCCCCGGAACTCAGGCGCTCTTGCAATGGCCTCAGGCCTTCAGGGGCTCATGCAGAGCCCCCCACTTGACGTGGGGCAGCGGGGATTGCACTTCCCCCCTGCCACCCCCCCCCCCC
>NW_017728994.1:16660125-16676661 GCF_001723915.1 Gavialis gangeticus | reverse complement strand
TTTTTTTTTTTTTTTTTTTACAAGTGCTGGGAGCTGAGGCAGCCATTGCTGGGCTGGGAGAGGGGTGGGGGGTGGGCCTGGCCTGCCTGATTCGGAAATTTGGCTGCAGCCAATTCGGCTGAATCAAATCAGGACAGTGATTTGAATCACTGAATCGAATCACTGTCCCCTGAATCAGCTGAATCTGAATCCAAAGCAAATAGTAGCTACTTCACACAGGCCTAGTTTGCAACACAAAAAAGGAAATTGGGGAGCAGATTCTCAGCTGACTTAATTTTTCATTGCCGTATTGACTTCTAGGGATGTATGACAAATTTTACCAGGTGACAATCTACCCCTTTTCTTTATTAAAAATATACTTTTCACAGCCAGTGTATTTTTCTATATTTTAAATATTAGTAAATGATCCACTGAAACTTAAGAAGTAAGGTGGGGTGAGGGGAGTTGTTGTTTGACTCATTGATTTACTAACATGTTTAGTCATGTACCTAAAATTTAAGTCACTCATTCCACTTATTTTAGCGGGAATACCAACATGCTTGAAATTCGGGCCATATAGAACATATGGGTATGCTTAGCACCCTGTAGAATCGCTGCCCAAACGCATGTAGACTTTCTTACAAAAATGTTAGAGTACATAATTTCCAGCCCCTTGATTTTGTTGCAATTGTCTTTCTTTGGTGAAGGATTTTATTGCTGCTGTTTTGGCTGTGTGTTGCATAGGAAGACCTGTTTCTAGGAACAACAGCGACTTTTGCCTTTTCAATTTTCACCTCTCATTTGTTTCTCTTTGAGAGGTTATTTTCTGTTCTCCTTTTTACTTCTATATAATATGCTGTCATCTATTTTTTTTTCATATCCATTTTGTTTCCAATCAGTATTAAAGCTGCAAACATTTTTCATTCAAAGAATGAATCCTTTATTGAGTAGTTTGCCTGCCCTGAACAATGTTAGTATGGGTTGTTTTCAGAGCTAGTTTGTCAAGTTATCTTGAAAGTTTACCTCTGGATCTAGAAAGCCACATTCAACCTAATTTCTTTTGTAGATATAATTATTTCTAAGGTCTGAACATACATCTTCACATGGAAACTAAAATCAAGAAACTGGCTGGTTAGATGTAACTAGTGATGAGTACAGGTAGTTTCTTTAAGAACTATTACATTACTTGTAAGTAACTATAGCTATTGCATTTAAAACTATATTTTCAATGGGCTACTTCTGTGATATGGGTGTTTGTCTCATTTTTATCTAGAGGGTCATAGCCTTGAATCTTAACTTAACTGCCAGGAGAGAAAGGACTACATTTCAAGGTGTGAAGTGACAAAGCATGTTAAGTTCAAATACACTGAGTTTGTCTTGATTTATGCTGCTGTCTTCCTTGCATAAGTGGTGCCTGTTTCTTAGTATTCTGACAATAACTGATAGCACTAAAGTAGTCACCTTTTAGAACAAGGAATGTTTGTTTGAAATTGAGAGAAGAGGAAAAAATGATCATAAAAAAAAATATATATATATATATAAACATGGACCAAATCATCCTTTAAAATTCACTCTTTGTCTGTACTTGGAGCCCAGTCAGGTTTTGTGACTTTGTTCCTTTGATCTAGACACACAAAGTTATAAAGAGGGGGAGAGATGGGAGGGAAAGAAACTAGAAAAGGCATGCCAGCTAGTGCAGCTGCAGGTTTTAAGCTTTGTAAGGGCTGAAGCAAGGCTGTAGGCTGTCAGCACAAATGAGGAGCCAGGAAAGATCTGACAGACATAAACATGACTGCTTTCTTCAGCTGTAGAACTGCAAAGGAACAGGCACAGATCTTGACATACATCTTCCTTTTCCTTCGATGGGGTTACAAAATGTATAGCTAGTTGTTAGGTTTCTAGCCTATCAAAGCTAGCTCCCTTGAAGAATATAGAAGTATTCGTTGGCTCTCTCAATGTACAACTTGTATTTGGGAGCTAAATGGAAATGACATATATTTTAATGCAAAAACAATTGTGTGTGAGGAATGTTTTTTGTTCTTGCTTTTGTTTTCGGAAATGCAAGCTAGTAGCAATAGTAATTGTTGACCTTCCAAAGTTTGAGACTATTGTAGTGTTTCACTGAATGTCTGTAGTGTCACAAATCACTTGTATAAACTGGCTTTTAAAAATATCTGTTAGCTTTACAGTAGTCATTACTCTGAGTGCCATTCTTCAATATTTCCCAAAGCAAAAAAAAAAAATCCTATTTACTTAATAGGAATTTAATAAACAGGAATCAGGACTACATATTAAGTCAACATTTTTCACGTGAATAAGGAATGGAACAAAACTAGAAAGTAGAAAAACAACAGTCCTTTGCCCTCATTCCCTTTTACATAAATCTACTTTATTTTCTTCTTAAAACAAAAATGTCATGAATAAGATTACTAAAAGGAATAAAAACCTTCCTGACACCAATACTGCCACTGTAGAGTGAAATAAGAGGGGGTTTACTTGATTAAGTGTAGAACTTGTAAATTGGAAACATGGTGTTTCCTGTTTGAAGAATTGTAAAATATTGGACTTCAGCTGAGCTTGGAAAACTGGCTGTCCCTTCAGGAAGCATTTGCTCCCTACTGCTGTGCAAAAACAGTGGAAAAGTGAAACCTTTTCAAGTCACTGTTTCCATTGCAAATAGAAGAAAAACTCATAATGTCTCCTTTCCATTTTCTACTTTGTTGTTGTTATTGCTGGAGATCTCAAAGCCCTTATTTATTTTCCTGACTGATTTCCACAAGGCAATTAGACAAACATAAAAGCTAGAAAAAGGTTTCATTTTGTGGGGGTCTATAACTCATGGATCAGCAGACAAAAAATATTTTTCTATATAATTTTTTTGCAGGGAATAGTCTGTGTTTGCAAAGATTCTTTTCAACAATAGACTGCAAGTAATACATAACAGTACATCCTGTGCAAACCATAAACAACCAACCTTTCCTGGCGTTTGTTGCCTTGCGTCGGAAAAGCCCCACTTGCTCCCTTTCTCAGGGCGCACACTTCAGTTTACACTCACTGTTAACAAAATTAAACTAGCAACTAGAGTTTATGGCATGTGTATGAAATATGCATCTTGTATGTAGTCAAAGAAATGTCTGCATCTTCACTGATTTTATATCTCTCATGGATAACGCACATTGTGTCATGCAAAGATTTAAGCCCATCAGGGTCCCATGTTATCAGTAATTTTAGCTTGCTATAGTTTTCTCTAAAAATGTAGCTGTATTTCCTATACCACATAATATGACCTTTTTACTCTGGTTAATATGCAGATCTAATTTTCACTTTAAAAAGTTTGTTCTATCAGATTATTTCCCTCTGTGAGTGTTTGTGTCAGTTTGTTTATAAACATGGAAAAAAGAAAACCAAACTATTTGGATCCCCACTTTCCCTCACCAAAAATATCAGTTCCACTTAAGGAAAGACAGGGTTAAAGAAAAAGCTCTGAAGACTGTATTATCAAATCGGTGAAGTTTAAAATGTCACTCCAGTTGAAAAAAGTATGAAGAGCAGTTGCTTTCTGGATGTGAGTGAATTTTACGTCTATTCTCAAAGGTTGAGTCTTTAAAACATAACAAAATGCAGTCACACTGTTGATTAATTTAGCCAGTCGTGTAATTATTGCTAAATATCAGTGTAACTTTCTCTCTTTTTCTCTCTAAGTCTCACATCATGCTTTTACTGGTACTACAGAAACCTGATTATATTACCCCAGTATTCTAGGGGACTGTTAAGCAGGAGTCTTCTCTCTTTTGCTCTAAAACTCATCTAAATGGAAAACACATTGTCTTCATTATATGCCAGTGTTGAATGAACAGAGTTGCTATAGCAACAGCCATCTGAGGCCTTGCTGATTTCAGGCCAGTGAATGGGGTAGACAAACAAAGTACCTTCAAAACCAGAAGGGAACAATTGCTATTCATTCAAGCCAGGTTTAAGATCAGCAAATGTCTTTAGCAAAAGAAATGTAGATAAGAAAGTATCAGTCATGGTCACCGAATAATAACAGAAAATTATCATAATCTTCAACTTTTCTGCCTTGTGGTATAGCATTAAAGATTTTATTTTAAAAAGGTAAAAATTTTAAAGAGAGCTGGACCAGGCAAATCACAGTTTGCCTATACAAGCTGGTCTAGCAGTCTGAGCATTTCCAGTTACACAAACCCCTCTTCGTAATTGCAGCAATCAGAAAGGCAAGTATTTTGAACATTTGAAAGAAGGCGCTGTTACGACGAGGGCAGTTCTGTCACTGAATGCATGGAGACCTGCGGTAGTGTCCCCTTCATTCAGAAAACATGCTATGATAGAGGGGCTCTGGGCAGGGGAAAAGGAGGATGTCTAATTTCTGACCAAAGATGCTGAATTATTTGACTTCATCCTTTTGCCTCCAGTTTATTGGAGAGCTCTTGAAGTTTTCAAATCCAAAGTCCAGATGCATTTGTCTCACCATGTCGTTCACAGTTACGTAACTGTGAAGTGTATAGTTTTCTTCATGAAGCAGCTGAAATTTTCACTGTGAACACTACTGTTAATATTTATCACGTAAACGTATTGATGGAATAAAAGCCAGCCAAGAAGCTGACTGTGAAATGTCCATCTTGATTTAAAAATTAGAAAGGTAAATGAGACTGAGAAACTAAAGCACATTCTCCCTCCCCAAATATACATAAAGGCTTGGATACAGTTGCATTTTTATAACTATAATTAATATTGTAGTATAATTATTGTATTTGATAGCCCAGGGTTGTCTAGGTAGATCCTGTGAGGCTGGAAAATGAATGCCACAGATCATGTATGCTGTAGGCAGCCAGCTTTAAGGATTCCTTTGGGAGTTCCAGACTTGAGATCAGACAATGATGAAGAGGCCCTTGCTGGTTTCCACTTTGGGTTTGACAGAGTGCAGTAGCTGTAGTATATGCAAGGAGCAGAGGCACTAACCAGTGTAACTACCACAGCAATAGGATTAAAAGAGAAACAGTTAGGTTAAGAAATGAGCCTGCTTTTGAGATGTGTACTTTGAAGGAACTGTTACTCACAGAGGTTTTTGTCATCTTTTATCTCAAGTGACCACTCTTGACAGGAGGTTATCTTGAGAACTAAACCAGACCCCTACATCCCACTCTGAAAGGTATCTGAGCAATTTTTTAATCTTAGGTTAGGTTTGTTGTTTTTTTATTTAAGGAATCTTCTCCACATGGTACTGCATAGGTAAATCAGCGCAATTATGTAAACCACTTGCTGTGACATTTGGAGAGTTGGAGACAAGGTGCCTTTGTGAAAGAGAGAGCAAGCTCCCCACTAATAATAGGGAAATTGTTATCTTGGGAGGCTTGTCTTGAAGATGGGATCTGTCAAATTGTAATTAGTTTGCCTACTATATTTCATGCAGTCTGTATATCTGAAGGTAGGGGAAAAATCATAATTAGTGGTCAGCAACAGATTTCAAAGACACTCTCCAGCATAAATAGTAATGTAGTACTTGTAGGATTTTAATTGCTAGTCAAATAGGGGAAAATACAACGTGGTCATGGGCTGTCAGCAGAGACAAACTCTAATGTTTGAGCACATTGCCTATTGCAAAGCATTTGAATATCGTAACAAGATGCACATTTATGAAACGGAGTTTTTGTTAAGGCAGTAGGATTCTTAATTAGGAATAAAGGTAAAAAGGCACTTACGAGACAGGAAAGTGGTGAACATGGTGCTTGCTGACTTTGGACTGAGGAAAGTGACAAACAGCACGGGGACTGCTTCGTTTAGAAGGAGGACAATTAAGCAAAATAAGGAACAATATGATACAGTAAGGTAAAAACAAATCGAGCGCTTCTGCTGTCATAGTGCAATTATGCAGTGTTTAATTAATATATGAACCCCTTCCTACAAGATGCTATGTCGAAGAACTCAACCAGATTCAATAAATGGGTACATGTCTCTGTGATTATCGAGAATGTACATGAGTTACATTAGATAAAAAGACCAAAAACTGTTTGTTTGTTTTTTTTCAGTTAGAGGCAGGTCAACTGACAGGGGCTGCAAATAGGCACTCGTTTCTACCAGTGAAACATTTCCACATTAAAAATGATTCTAGGAGAGGGGATAGTACAGGCATTCAACTGCCCCCTCTCCTCTGCTCCTTGTGCCTTCCTGAGACCAAAGTGATCTTCATCTGGGAAAATGTGGGGAGCAGAGGCTGCTCTTGTTCTTAGGAGGACTGGAGCAGCAGGGCAAAGCTGACCACCTGCCCTACATACTGGGGAATCAAGTTTGGGGAGAGGATGGGAAGCAGCATTGGGCTCCTAGTTTCCCCAGGGTATATCCTCGCTGCCCCACCTGGGTGGCAGGAGCGGCAAGGGAAGGCTGTCTGTGGCCAAGAACTAAGCTTGATGACAACCTCCCTCAGCCTGATTCCTGGTTCCTGGGCTTTGCAATCCCTGCCCTCACTGCCCAAGTGGATGATGGGAGGTTGCAACAGGAAGCCGGAAGGAACCAGCAAAGCCTCTCCACCTCTTCCCCAACCCAGGGACTGCCTTATTTGTGGATGATTCAGGAAGCAGTGGATGTTGCTACCCCACTTCCAGACTGGTCCAGATGGGGAGGGGAGCAGTGGGCAAAGCCCTAGCCTGTTCCCCAAATGATGGTCCCTGTTTGGGGGAATAATCAGGGAGCGGCCATTGCTGCTTCCTTCTTCTCCTGGACCAGACCGGGGGGGGAACATACAAGTGTTGATTCTTGCAAGAGAAACTCTCTTGTAAGGAAGGTCTTTTGCTTTGGGACCTGGAAGGTGTTTCTCCTAGAAGGTGCATGTTTCCCCCAAAAGAAATACAGTGAACTCTTGCATGATTTTCATTTCCACCAGGAGAACCGTGATTCTCCCGGTATAAATGTAATGCCTGTGCATGGCCAGAGTTTTCCTATCCTTTAACCTAGCAGAAGTCTCTACCAAACCTCTTTGAGCAGCTTATTGTATAATGTCCACAACAGAATTGCTCGTACCTTTTTCTGGTGTATATGGTTCCAGTCATTATGGAGCCATGCTTCTGAACTATATGGATTTCTAGAATAAGAGCATTTGTTCCTTTTTTTTTTTTTTGAGAGCTGCCAGCATGGCTTTGCACAGAAATGATGAATAAAAATAATATTGTGCTGTGTGTTCTAAGATTGAACGTTTTCCTATTTACAACCTTTTCCAAATATATTCTGTATAGAGTTTGAATAGATCTGGCAAGTTTATGATACTGTACTCCAGCTCCAGGTGCAAAGTAAATATTTCCATGTTGGTACTATTAGGCACCTCTCATCATTAATAGCATGTTTTTCCTCTGTTCTCTTGAAAGTAAGTCTAGTTTAGAAAGAGCTTCTTACCAAATGTCTGTATTATATTCCATTTGCCAAGTGCAGTCTAAAAAACCCCCAGTATTAGTAGCCATTCACACCTGGGGTTTTCACACAATCTGGTGCAATATCATTGGGGTCAAGATATGGCTTTTAGATATCCACACAGCAATTGTGGTTTGTGGTTTGGGTTCATCTCCAGACTTCATGGCACTGCTCCACTACCGTATCCTTACAAAAATGACCAGCTAACTAAAGCTCGAGGACTGACTCCTGTGTCTTCAGCAATTTGCATTTTTCTGCTTGCTTTGGTATCATAACTTAGCACATCAGTAAGCGTCAGTCTCAAAGAATACAAAAGCAGAATCTAGCTAAACAAGTTTATAGATATAGCAGCTGTATGTGTCTGAATATATTTCTGACTACATTCAGTAAATATTGCACTTTACTATGTGGGACAGGCATGAAGTGCTTTATGTTGGGTTTTTTTTCTTACACTGGTAACTGCAAAAAGGTTTGAATGGATGAGTATGTTTACAAAACTCTCAGTTCTTTTCTGGGTATTTTATCAAGGGACCACATGGTGCAGTTACTAAAGGGTAGACCATCATAACTTTGGGTAATAAGTAATGAGCATTCTGTCTCCCCCTCATTTCTGAACATGGCCTAGACGTGGAATTACTAACAGTGCATGTCAACTGTCTCCCAACAGCCATGGAAGCAAGGCCGTTCAGCACAGGACCACAAGCTAGTTTGTTTTCCCAAAGCTCAGGGGCATGCAGTCTCACTTGGTTTACTAACACCAGTTCCATTCTGATGTTCCAGTATATACTCTGCTGATGCTTTCTCAGTAAAAGAAAGCCTGCCTCTGCTAAACATGGATCTCTACTAGAAGGGATTACCACCAATGATTCACCTTCCTAGACCCAAGGCAGCTGTCCGCAATTTTTATGAATTGAGCAACCTTTCAATTTCAAAATGATTTTTTTTTTCTGTATTTACCTGCTTTCAGAGGTCTGGGCAAGGACAAAACTGAGCCTGGGCTTATCTGTTTGTTTATCTTCTTACACCTGGCCTTTTATCTTTGCACTTTAGAGCACCCCAGTGCAATGGAACCCCAGTTGAGTATCACTGCTTTACATATATTACACTGTCTGCTTAGGTTTGAAAATGACTTTTAATAGAAGACCATTTCCAGGCTGAGTCCAGAAGGGAACTTCTGGATCATTTGAGTCTAGTTCCCTTCTATGGCAGGCAACCATATCATAATCCTTAGTCTTTAGTTATTGGGTCTCCCTGTTTGATGTGTTATCATCAGCATAATGCATGCTGGAGGCATTGCATAACAACCCACAATGCCAGTGGTATGGTCATCTCAGTGAAAAGAAGTTGTATTGAGTCCTGAATGTCCCATAGTGTGGTTTCTGGAAGCATGTTGGAAAAGACCCAGAAATTCTTACATTTCCCGTTGCATGTTTCTGTGCAAAGTTTCAATGAATTGTGGGCACCAGTTCAGATATTTTCTAACTCAACAAGGTTAGAAGATGAAGCTGCATTGATAGCACTTGTATTTTTATTGTTTCATGGCACTGGAGACACTAAACCAAATCCCAGTCCAGTCATACAGGAGGCTGTAGTCTAAACAGACAAGACAAAGGGTAGGAAGGAAAATGTGGGACCAGATTGTTGAAGTGATTTGCCCAGGATCACATAGTAGCTCTGAGGCTCAGCAGAGAACAGAACCCAGGTTTCTTGATTTACGGTATAATAATGCCCAATCTGAAATTGTCTTGCATCCCAGGAGTTAGAAGACCTTAATTGACAAAGATAATATTGGTACCCTAGTAAAATGAATGCCAGTTACTTGAAAAGGGAATGTTTCAGTGAATGAAGTAATAGAACTAAGTAAGAAGAAGTAAGTAGAATTATGTAGGACCAAAGGGAAGGAATGACTTAGTCACTAGGGTTTCTGATAAAGGATGCAGTTAGACTGTAGCCAGTACTCACTAATTATCTGGGCAGGATATTAATGAGAAGGTGATTTACCTGTCTCCTTGGTGTGACCTATTTCCTTTTAGCACAAGTTTTAATTGATCAGAACTAAATAACTGCTGCTTCTCCTCAGCCATTCTTAAAACAGCAGTTAATTGGAGATTAAAGCCTGTTGTCTGAAATAATTTTCCATTATTTGTTATGACCTCTTCTGACTCCATATGTTGGCTCACTCTCTTCCTTTTCCAGCAGATGCATTCATCTGCCAGCCTACTTCACCAAAGGCTGGGCAAATCTCAGAAAGGCTGTCATTTTCCAGGAAGTGAATTACAGGCTTCAAGAACTGAAAGAAAGAAAATATAATTAGAGTAGAAGTTTTTTCTTTCCTAAGGAAATATATGCTCCCTAACTGCATGTGTACTTTGGATCAGTATTAAGGGAGATAAGAATAAACAGCAGCTTACAGTGGATTCATAAGAATGCTGGCAAATAGTTTTTCTTTTTTAAAATCCTTGGTTTTTGAAGTTTATTTGTTTAATAGGATTTTTCTCTATAGTTTAATAGGCTAAATCATAGTTATTAATTATAGAAAACATGGTCTGCAGATACCCTTTGGATCAAGGAATTGGAAACACAGGAAGTCACAAATAAGTTTCTTGTGACAAATCCTACTCAACTTGCTGGCTTTGAATTAACATGGCAAGAGTGGTCTCTGCTAAACAGGTTCAAGACAGGACAAGGCCACTGCTCAGCCAACCTCCATTGCTGGGCCCTCAGTACTAACCCATTGTGCTTTTGTGGAAAGACACGAACAATGTTGCAGATTATTGAGGAGTGTCCCCTCTACAAACTAAGAGGCAGATTAATAATTTTGAGCTTAGTTTACAAGGAGGCTATCACATGGCTTTGCAGATTTACATTTGCTAAATAAATAACAGAAAACACTTGTATTGTACCTCAGCATCTTTCCAAGTGCTATATAGCACCAAGGTAGTTACAGTTGTAGCTATGATGTGACTTCTTTCCTAGGAGAGGGTACAGACATTTTTACCAGCCTGTTGTTAATCTCTGATCTTATCTGGTGTGGAGTAGGTTTAAAATGATCAGCAGTAACTGATTTGTACAGAGCACTACTTCACAACAATAGCAATGAGGGAAATACTAGCCATTTAACAATTAACAAACCATTAATTTATCTTATGAAAAGGTCCGTGGTATCATCAGTGTCCCACAGACAGTGGGCGAATCCCCAACAAGCGTGTACGTGCAGGAGTGTGCATTTCCCATGGGACAAACAGCAGTGGCACATGTTTGTAGTGCTGCTATTTGTCCCAAGGCATGCCCCTGCGCATGCACTCTGGTGCGCAGCAAAGAGATCTTAGTGGAGCAGAGGAGTCTGGAGACTCTCCACGGGCCAGCCAGGCTCTGGTTTTTGGAGGCGCACATTGCTGCCACATGTGGTGCACCGCTTTTTTTTAGTGGCTTTTTTTTTTTGGCACTGGGATTTCCTGGTGTAAAAAAATTGGCTGCACTGCTAATTAGCAGCATGGCGCATGGGTGCATGTGCACCCTGTGCAGTTTGTGATGCTTCAAATGGTTCTGAGGCACTGTAAATTGTGTATGCACACTCATGGGGATGCACCCAGTAAGTCTGGGTTTTTCCAAAGCTGATGCTTTTCACTTATCTTCTCTTAGCATCAGACATTTCCCTGATGAGTTGTGAACTCTAGCATAACACTTATGATGTTACTTCTGAGAAGCAGAACACATACCTTGTCATCAAATTTCTACGGGTCCGAGTTGAGGAAGAAAAGTGAATGGAGGGCATAAATCATAAGAAGATAAACTAGTTTCACTGAAGTAGATCTGTAAGTTCTTAAACTCTAAGATGCTGTTAGTAATGTACATGAAGAATTGGGGTTTTTTGTTAACTAGACAGCTTTGCTGTTTTTTTTTTAAACGCAGTTGAATGAAAGAAATAGAGAAAGAAAAGGTCAGAAAAGTGAAAGCTAAAAGGTCTCATATTAGCATCAGGATCAGCTATGTGCTAACTTAGTATAGTTACACAATCATTTTTACTTGAAAACTATCAGGGTTTAAGACAAATATTCACCTCATTCCTTAATAACCATAATGACATAAGCAAATACTGCAGTACTCTTAATACCTTTAGTTTCATACTGGTTCTCCCAGAACAAGACCTACAACATTTAAAATCCCAGGTCTGTACCTGATATTTGGCACCTGTTGCATAACCCCAGTGGCTTTTGTTTGCAGTATGGTTGTGGCCATATTTACATACCTCTATCATCATTCTTCTTCTCTTCAAACAGGATGATTGCTTCTATGCATTCAAGGTAATATTTATATTTAACGATGTCATTTTATGAGTGACAAAATGTGTATACACACTTGTATACCTCCAGCTGGTTATGAAGGAAATGGGAACCTGTCTAATAGCTAAATTTAAATTACATTATAAACCCTTCTATTCAATTGTGTTTCCATTTTTAAATTAATTGAATTTTAGTGATAGGCCCATGACCATATGCTCTGTAAACTGAAATGCACCCATGTGCCTTATTTCTTATCTAAAGGACATCCTTAACTCATAAATTCAACTTCTATACTCATTCAGTTCTCCACCACTCTGTTGCAGCTTCGTTAGTGCTAGTACCACATAATCATGATTTCCGTGGTACAGACACCTGTCCATTAAGAATGGGATTGAGACCACCTCATGTAAGCTAGTGAACAACCAGATGGTAGCAACATGTGTTTGCTGCTGATTTGAGATGTATTTGAACTTTTAACCCAAGGGTGAAAACTACCATATCCTATTAGGATGCTCGGACCTAATAGCTGAAAACAAATGTGATCTAAGTACTCTCAGTCTAAGGAGTACATAACATTAAATAGTATGTGAGGGTGGGAAGTACAGGAAATTATTTTCTTCTTCATCTGCATAGCCTCTCCTTTTTTATTTATCATACAGTTGAAGTTAGCATGCCTCAATGCCTCATATTACCAACCTCCTGTTTATAAGTTAGTTCTGAATTAATGAAAGTTTACTGTTGGTTAATGATTGCTGGAGAAGTCCTGTCTCAGGAGCTCATCGTTTCATATCTTCTCTTAAAAGTAAATGGCCAAAAATATATTTTTATATTTTTTAAAAGTTATACAGTTATTTGGGGAATCTCCAAAATTTAGTTTTCTTGATAGGGAAGCATCTGGAAGGAATTATCACTTTCAGTCATTTCAATTGATAGTTTCCGTTACTCCATTTCCCTGAGAGTTAGTTTATACCATTGCATAACTAATCTGGTATTCCCTCTGTATACATACTCTGTTTTGCTCTGATATAACCAAGTGATTTCTTCAGTGATTTTATATCTGTGTCAATGTTTACATTTAACCTTTCTACATAAAATATTGAGCATGGCTACATCAGTTACATGAATGAGCCATTATATGATCTTTAATGGAAAACTTGCTTTTCTGTCCTTCCTGCTGCCCCTTCCTTATAAGATATAGAATACATAGACATGTGGCACGTCTACACATTCCGTAATGTGTAATGGTTACTGCACATTTAATCTAGTACTTGTATAATCAAGTACTAAATAAACGTGTAGTAACCAGATTTACTGTGCAGTAGTGCTGGCACACATCTTTTTTATGATGCTACTGCTCAGTAGCCTAATAATACTGCATAGTAGCATATTAGCACTGTTTGTGCTGTGAAATGCTACTGCACAGTATTATTAGGCTACTGCACAGTTAACGTCTCATGTAGATGCACCCCCTTAAGTGTTTAATAATTTATTTTGCTCCATTGTGCAGATGGCATAACTCTCATTCCAAGGCCCCTGTTATGCTTACTAATAGCCACTGGATGATGATTTTTCACATCCTTCTTGCAATCCTCTGTACAAACTGATAAACAGATCCTCCAATTAATCCAAAATCCTTTTTGTAAGATACTCATACTTTTTTATTTATATGTCATTAACAAGGGCAGATATACAAGTTACTTAGCCTTAGAGAGAAGTGCCATTACAAGCTGACAAAAAAGATTTACATTAAGTAAGAATAGTACCCTGAGGCATAAACTGCAAACAGCACTGCTAGGCACACTACAAGATTCATGATTACTGTAAATGTATAACTGATAGATCAGCAATTTAGGAGCTGTAACAGTGGGTCTTTGAATTGTTTTCCGCTCACCTATTAAGCAATGTGCTCACCCTATTATATTTGCTTAGTGTGTATCTGGATCTGTTCTCATGCGTATTGTGGTGCCTGTATAAGTAAAACTATTAAGATTTTAAATGTGCAACAATCAGGCATGCTGATAAACTGGACATGAGCAATGCAAAACGTCTTGTATGAGGCAAGAATTGTTGCATGAGTTTGTGTGTGTTAAGTCTCTGCCTTAAACTTTTACTCATTGGTATTACATGAGAGCTTAGACATTCCATATTGCTGAGCAAATAGCCCTTATGTGGCAGTAAAATATAAGCAAGATGAGACTTCTTAACTTTGCATTAGTTTTGTGGTTTCTTTAACCAAGCAATAGATATTAGTGCCAGTTTTCTGATCCATCAGTACAAACCCACAGAGCCTGCTGATTTTTCCCATACTTGATAGTGCATTATGAGAAACATGTTACAGCAATTACATATCCAACTGAGCAGACCACCTACATAGATAAATACATGTTCAGCTAATTCTAGAACTGGCTCCTACATCCTCTCTGTAGATTCTCCTTAGAGGGCAATCAAATATTTTAGCAGAGTGAGAACTGTCTCCTGCTGTCTCATCATCTTAGCTGCCGGTAGAACAGTGTTGGGAGCTATAAGTTGAATTGAGATAGGTATGGCTTATTAGACTCCACCTTGAATGTAAGGGAAGTTATAATAAGCCTGTTCAGGTAGGCAGCTCATGAGGACAGAACTCCTAGGAGCTACGAAGGACAAAAAGACCTACTGAGAGAGAGGCCCCTAAAAAAGACCATGTCTGTGGAGGAAACCTAGGCTGGAGCATTTGGGCAAAATTATTTTACAACATCTTTTTGTTAATAAAATCAGACCCAGGGGGAGGGGGAGGAGGGAGGGAGGGAGATTGAGTGGTGGGGGTGGGGAGGGGTACAGGCAGTACAACTTCTTTTAGTTTGGAATTTGTTTTGTTTCTCTTGCCAGCTTTCTGCACACTATAGTATGTCCAAACATTTTCTGTATAACTTACAATGCAGGTTCTTTGGAGGAAGGAATTCATCTTTTTACCAGCATTGCACACACTAATGATGTGAGCACTCAGTTAAAAGAATAATAAAAAATTGATGCATAGTGGCCAGAACTTAAATTACACCAGCTAAGGAATTCAGTGTTAGAATGGCCCCAAACTGTTAAATTTTGATTTAGCAGAGCCAGGTTTGTGGTGTGGGCTTAAATTTAGTTAGCCTAAAATTTAGCAGAAATAACATTGAAGTATTTAGAGTATCACTAGTGGCAATAGGACTTTTAGTAACAAACATTTTTGTTTCAGATTCATTGGGAGCTGCTGAACAACAGAGCCTTTTCATTCAATATCACTGCTCATCCAGATGTCAATAATTAAGTAAAACAGTGCATCATTTTGATTGCCCAGTGGTTGGTAATCAGTACAGAGCTAAAAATTGCTTTGTAAAAAGCAGCTGATATAATTTAGCCTGCCTTTCCATGAGCTGTAAACCATTTGAACATAAAAGATGCACAAGGACAACTTACCAGCAATCTGCCAGCAAATTAGAAGCGCAAGTGTTGTGTTAGTGAAGGTGAGACGAGGTGGTGGCCTGTCTGTTCCTAGGAATTCATTACATGCTTGTGCATCCCTAGTAGGGTGATAAGGAAGATTTGTGTGAGAGATTTGCAATTCTGTTTACTTTCAAAGTTATAAATCAGCAGCACTCTCTTCTATTAAGAGTACAGTGTGGCAAAAAATAGAATACATTTATGGTTATACTCAAAGTTTAATGTTATTTGTGTTCTCTTAGGAAATCTGTATTAAAATAAACTTTGATGGGGCAAGTAGTCTGAATAATCTCAATATAACTTTAATTTTTGTGTAATTAGAGGTAATTAATAAAGCCCAAGGGAATACAAGTAATATATCATCCTGCACTCTCTTGGAGTGGTTTTCTGTAGAAAATCCTGTTGAAGTGATTTGTTGTATTTTGCATTTTAAGAGACATATTTAGCAAATGAAGGAAAAGTATATACAGTATACCTCTTGTAGATAATTATATTGCCCTTAATACACTGGTATCAGAGTACCTTATCTTTGACTGTGGACAGAAAATAGGACTAGAAAGGACCTCAGGGCTAGGGGCAGACATTCAAAAAGCCTGAGCCTGAATTGATCCAATCTTGGCAGGTTAGTCTAACCTGAAAAGCTTGAACCAATTCCCCTTCTCATTCCAGAAATACCAGCACATGCCTGTAGTGGCTCAGGCTAGAAGCTTGGGTATGCTAGAGCAGCCCTCTCTGTCCTTCCACAGGGTCAGCCCAGGGGCATGGCGAGGCGTGGCAGGATGCTTTGATTAGGGAGCCTCCCCCTCTGCCCCACCTCCGCTCCTTGATAACAGCATTTATCAGCTCTGTTATCTGCATTTAGCACCCCATCAAAAACCAAAGCCCCACTCATTAGTTGAAGCTCTTTTTAAACAGCATTTTCCAAAGGAAGGAATTCAGGGACATTACCAGCTCAGCTGTTGATTAGCTCCAAAAAGGCCTAAGTAGATACTGTTCTGTCTGCCTTACACAGCATTAGCTAGCATACCATGTGCTGGTTATGGTCCATGCTGTGGGAGAGAGGAGGAAGAGATCTTTGCTTAAGCAGCAAGTGGTGCGAGATGGGTAGAGGGGGCATGGGCAAGCCAGAAGACCCTGCTGTGCTCGTAAGACTCTGCTGGAGCTCCAGCGAGGGAGCAGAGGGGAGGGGCCAGCTCTGCTATGGAGCAGAGAGCCCTGCCCAGTCCAGAGAGCATGCCAGGATGCTAGGGGTGTCTGGTTTAGCTTAAATCAGAAAAAGGTGTGGGACAGACATTGCATAAATCGGTTTGACCCAAATCAGTTAAATCTGATATTACATTCATAGATTTCATAGACATTAGGGCTGGGAGGGACCTCAGAAGATCATTGAGTCCAGCCCCCC
>NW_017728994.1:16654845-16655125 GCF_001723915.1 Gavialis gangeticus | reverse complement strand
ACCTCAGAAGATCATTGAGTCCAGCCCCCCACCCAAAGGGCAGGAAGTCAGCTGGGGTCATAGGATCCCAGCAAGATAAGCATCCAATTTGCTTTTGATGGTGTTCAATGTAGGTGCTTGAACCATCTCTGATGGCAGGCTGTTACAGACCTTGGAAGCTCGGACAGTAAAGAAATTCTTCCTTATGTCCAGTAGTTTATGACCGTTTGACCTCGTCATCCATTGGGGCGCTCTGGTGAACAAACGTTCCCCCCAGATCCTGGTGGTCACCCCGATAAAC
>NW_017728994.1:16653497-16654834 GCF_001723915.1 Gavialis gangeticus | reverse complement strand
TCTACACGATCCCTCCTGTACAGGTTATAGCCATCTATACCCGAGATCCAGTCATGGGTGAAGTCCCACCAGGTCTCTGTTATCCGTATGACATCATAATTATTTGCATTTATTTGTTTATTTATCTCAAACTGGTTTCAGCCATTTTCAGACGGGTTTATGTGCACTGAATATCTGTTCTGTTACAGGTTTAAACCAGTTTCTGATCACATAAAATGGTTTATGTGTAATGTTTTGTCCCTACCCCAGGCTGTCACCCAGCCCAATACCCTGCACAAGTCATCCCCAAGTCATCTCACATATCTTGTAATAGCTCTCAATCATTTTATAATGATGGAAATTCCACAGCTTCTCCAGGTAATCTGTTAAAGTGAACTTTAAGCTGTTTTAAAAAGAGATGAAGACTTGCCAATGGGAGCACATGTTGGTTGTTTTGATATAATTGTTTTGTCTGCCTGGTCTGATTGCAGAGTAAGTGAGCTAAATCACTCTAACTTTAACCTAGGATAAATCAGTATTAAAACTATTAATTTTTTTCTATACTTCCACTATGCTATTGGAGCATGTCAGTGTAACAGTTATATCACAATAGCTTGTGCTGGTATTATTTGATAACAATATAACTGTGAGTCCTGTCTTTACCCTTGATTTATTTCTTCTAACAACATTTGTATGAGATAGTGAAGTACTCCTATCCCCTTTGTGTAGCAAAGCAACTAGGGCACAGGGTGACTAAATAACTTGTCCAAGGTCACAGAGGAAGGCAGAGGACAGAACAGAACCCACTGGCCAAATCCATAACCCCGGCTCAGTTTTTACCACCCTGGTATATATGATGTTCTTTCCTATGTGTGCACATTTGTGCATGTGTGCATCTATATTATATGTAAAAAATAGCATGTGCCTTATAAAACTTACGAGTCTAGGAACAAAGTATTTTCACCAGACCCTGACTGACTTAATGACTACTGTCAATTAATAATCTTACATTTTACCAGTGCGAAAGTACTGTTTGTCTAATCTGTGTCCTTAAAAATTATTATTTCCAGTGAATATCAATTAACAGGGCTTTTTAGGATATCCAGGGTCTAGTTTCCTTCAGCAGAAAAACCAAGAATCATATAATAATTCAGAATTGCTTTCTTTAGATCATTTTTGTTTTGGTAGAACTAATTCTACTGAATGAGTGACATAATATGATGCTGCTTACTTACTGTGTGCTTGCTTGTTGTGTTTGTATTCTTTTTGTAGCATGATGAATGTAGAGACAATGCACATTGTTCTTAAACACCTGCTGCAAAATACTGGGGGGAAAATTTGCAGTTAGCTACTGTTTT
>NW_017728994.1:16636461-16648497 GCF_001723915.1 Gavialis gangeticus | reverse complement strand
TTGATGTGTGTATGCAGTTTTCAAAAATATTTAATATAAATTAGAAGTACAAGGACATGATTCAGCTCCCACTGAGAGCAATGGAAAACGTCATTGACTGTAATGGGAAACAAATCAAACCTTTCCAGAAATTATTTAGGAGTCAAGGTCTTATTGAAAGTCAAGAGCTTGCACCAGTTTTTCACTTTTGAAAACCAAATTTTGGCTACTGAGTCACATTCATACTTCTAAAAATTTTACTTTTCATGCCAAATAGCACACCACTGGGTGAAATAAAAGAATCCAAGTATTTAAGTTAGCCATAGCTTCAATAGTATTTGAAATGAAGGTTCTTTCATTTGGATTTCTTAAAGTAAGATATGTAAAATATTATCGGATCCTTTTCACAATTTAATCTCTTGAATTTCATAGATCAATTTGCTACATGTTTGGAATTACACTTGAACTCCCCCATTAGGAAAGTGTATTGAAACAGTTTGAGACTTACTTTTCTGTAACTGGAGTTATATTGTCAAAAATCATTTAAGTATTTAATTGCAGCAAATAATAGAAAAAACACACTAAAATGGAAATGGAAGGAATACATGTGGTTTGTCAGTTATTTTATATATTTTCTTTTGCATGTTTCATATGCAAGAATAATTTCCTTCCTGATGTCCAAAATGTTTAGCAAAAAAAAAAAATTGTGTTTATTAAAAATGGAAAAAAACTCATTAAAATGTTTCTTTTGTCACCCTTACCCATAAGCCATATTAGCAGGATTTTCAAAGGAATGTGAGGAAATTAGATTCCTAGTCAGCACAAAATTCGCTTAATTCCCTTAAATTCCTTGCAAAACCCCACACTTTGTCTTTTACACCAAGATGTGCAGATCTTGTGAGTTAATGTCTCTTCCACAGACAGGAGAAATGGTTAACGAGGGCTTGTGAAATGTTTTGGTTTTGGTGGTTTTTGGGAGTATCACCAGATATTCTGTATCATTAGAAATTGAGATATAATGTTTTTCTAACCCATGGCCAGGATGAATATATATAGAAGGTATTTGATTCATAGTGCAATCAAAGGCCACAGCAAATTTATAAAACAGCTTCATTTTATAGTAGAATTACACTATGGCAAATATTTTCTTTTCCTACAAAACTTAATTTTTTTAGCTGTACCCCCAATCAGCACAGGGAAGAAAAATGCTTGCTTTACACTCGCATACAAGTAAACATTATTAAATATGTTGTCTGTCATTAAGCTGCTGCCAAAAGTACTATGGTGTCAGTGATGGGAACCAACTAGGAAGCTG
This sequence comes from Gavialis gangeticus, assembly GCF_001723915.1. Classification (NCBI taxonomy): domain Eukaryota; kingdom Metazoa; phylum Chordata; order Crocodylia; family Gavialidae; genus Gavialis; species Gavialis gangeticus. The sequence goes on along the minus strand of NW_017728994.1, from coordinate 16,647,203 downwards.
ATGAAATGCAGTCAATATGGAGCATATCTATAAAACACATGGCCCATATGTACATTGTGCACAGTCTCCCCTCAGCACCAACTCTTTTTAAAGTCATGGTGAGTCACTACACTGCATACACTTTGACTTTCTTTTCACTCCACAGTTTAGTTGTGGCTTTCTTTTCCAATTTAAATAATTCTTGTTCCTTTGCCAGCCTTAAATGTCTGGCAAACATCACCAAAAAAGGGCCCCAAACAGTTTACCCAGAACCTTCTGTCACCCCCTGTCTTAGCCTGTTGCATATTTTTAATGTGACCCTGCCCTCCATGAGGTGGAGCTGGACCAGGTTGCCCTAGGCCTCATCTACAGATACAGCTCTAGAGGATCCCAGGACTCATGGGATTACCATGGCTTGAAACACTGTTAACTGTTGAGGCCCAGTCCAATGAACTATAGGGTAAATCATGAGCCTTTTGGCTTTGTACTAATATCATGCATAACTTGTCCTGTGTTCTTGGCCTCTCAAAGGTTCAGATCAAGCATAGTCTATGCTTACCTGACAGGGGAAACACTGTAACCACAGAGGCCGCACTGGGGAAGACCACTCTCCTGGCATGGGGATTGTACCTGCCAAGGTAATGTACTACGTAGTAAACCTCTCACCTAGCTGCTGAAGTGGGAAGGTTCTGGCTTTAAGCCTGCTTTATGGAAATGGGAGACTTTCAGGGCTTGCCCCTGGAGCCTTATGGTTGAGGGCAAGCAAAACTCAGGGGCATCTGAAGCCCAAGCCTCTGAGCTTGGGCCTGCAAGTAGGATGCCTGCCAAAGGTTTTGGGATCAGCTTAAGCCCCATATTGGGGTGGATGACGCGTGCCAGTAGTAGTTCCAGTTATGGTTCTGGACTGACTCTTGGATTTGGAATTTGTTTTGGCTAATTTGGCTTGGAATATAGAAAATTGAAAGAAAAAAAAACCCAACAAACTTGCCGTGTGTGTGTGTGTCTTAGAGAGAGAGAGGACTAACAGCTATATTGGTATCAAATGATACCAGCACAACCTATTGTGATATAACTGTTACAGTACATTACTGACAACAAACCATGGATGATATTAGTCCATATAAATGTAGGTACAAAAGTGCTGCTTAAAAGTATGTTTATGAAGTACCTGTGCTAGAACATGTAGCAGTTTCAAAAAAGGTAAACTGCATCAATCCTGGAAGAAGTTGGGGGAGGGCAGAGGGCAAAGGGGTTACCTGATCTTCCCAGATTTATTTAGCAGTAGGAAGGGAGTAAATTTAAGGCAGACCTCCAATAATTAGATTCTATGCCTGGAAAATTATAACAAATTTATACATTTTGCATATATAGCATCTAAGTATTGGGGATTGTCTGAATATAAGACAATCTTATATCCACATCACAGCTCCATGTCCTCATCTTAAGGATCTGGAATAATGGGGAAATCCCAGATGACCTTAGGGATGTCATGATCATGACAGTCTTCAAGAAATGAGACAGGTTTGACTGTGGAAATTACAGAGGGATCACCTTGCCATCCATCACAGGAAAGATCATTGCAAGAACCCTCCTGAACCGTCTCCTTTTGTTTGCTGAAGAGCTTCTCCTAGATCTCAGTGTGGGTTTAGGGCATGAAGAGGCACGAGTGACATGATTTTTCACTGCTCACCAGCTGCAGGAAAAATGCCAGGAACAACATAAACCTCTCTACATGACCTTCCTTGACCTCACAATAGTCTTCAACTTGGTCAACCAAGAAGCGCTGTGGAGGATCCTTCTGAAATATGGATGCCCACTGAAATCCATAACCATTCTTTGCTTGCTCTGTAATAGTATGCAAGTGGTGATTCTTAGTAAAAGATCTATTCCAGATCCGTTTGTGGTTAAGATGAGAGTTAAGGAAAGCTGCATCATTGCTTAGTCACTCTTCTCAGTATTCCTGACTGTGATGCTACCTCTGATCATCAATAAGCTTCTAGTCAGAGTGGAGCTAAATTACAGAATGGGTGGTAAGCTGTTTAATATCAGCTGACTTTAAGCCCAAACCAAGACCACTCAAACTCAGTCATTGAGCTTAAATACACTGATGATGCTGTGGTGTGTGCTTACTCAGAAGCAGACCTTCAAGCAATCTTCATCAAGGCATACAAGAAAATGGGGCTGACACTTAACATTCAGAAGACTAGTCTTCCATCAGCAAGCTCTTAATGAGCTGTCCTCAGCTCTGGTAATTCAGATTTACGGTGAGATTCTGGAGAATGTTGACTATTTTCTATACCTTGGAAGCCATCCCTCTCAGAAGGCTGACTGTTGCCCAGGACCACTCAAAATGGAGGATGTCTGCTGCTAGGATCTCAGTATTTTGAAACCTTATGATGACAGCAGGAGACAGAAAATTGGGAGTGGCAGAAAGCATGTTGTAGACCAAATCAAGAATCCAGAGCCACCCATCCTTCACAGAAACATGTGCCCAAGTTGCAGCATTGTTTATTGATCCTGGATTAACTTTGTCAGCCATCTTTGGACCACAGATAAAGCAGTCACGACAGGCAATCATCCTTGACTGCTAGAGATTGCTGATGATATTCATATGAATATCGTAAATGAAGAATTTGTAGGGTTGTCATATATTTTCAGTTTCCTTGGCACTGTAGTGTTTTCAAACAACTCTGAAAGTTAAATTACTTTCTGTACTGATTTGTCTTCCTTCCTTCAATATTGGACAAAACATTTATTGTTTTCTTTTTCTAACAGAGCTTGAAATTAATTTTTTTAACTATGTTTCCTAGGTTGTGCACCACCCATGACCACAAAGCTCTGAGAAAAGTGATCTATTTATCTGTGGCTACAGAGCACAAAATGTTTTTGCTTAGAACCCAAGTTAAAAAAAACACAAAGAAGTCAGTGGTGCGTATATGGGGGGAGGGATATACTAGAAACTTATTTTATTTACTTAGAGACTATAGTGATTACATTATACAAATTTCAGTTATACATATTTACAGCCTAGGGAACATTTTATTTATTAAACTGCATCAATTTTAAGGAATAAAATGGTTCACAATCAGGTTTGAATATCATAATTGCTATATAAAAATAATATGAGTTATTTATCCTTTCCCAATAACTTCTGTATAAACATGATCAGCACATGAGAAAGACGGCAGGTCTTTTGAATTTTAGTGCTATAAACTCTATTAGAATCTGATAATGATTTTTTTTTATCCTTCTCATATCATTGACGATTCTGCAGTCAAAAGCTAACTGATAATTCTGTTTATGATACAGAAGCCAAGATAAAATCTAACTCTACATTATAACTGCATTGATTCTGCTAAGCTAATATTATTAAAACTACTTTTAATTTATTTTATTAGTAAAAACAAGCAGATACTGATCAGGTGAATACTTAAAAATATTTGGGGAGCAGGTACATGCTGAAAAATATACCTATTTTTCATTAACTATTATTGAAAGTGTTCATTTACAAAATGATCAATAGCTGCTCTTTATCATGTATTTTATGGTTTTTCTTTTATGAAGAGACTACCTTACTTGTTTTTTTACATCTAAATATCACACAAAGGATTTTATTTTGCAGTGCAGTGATAGTTTGAGGGGAAAAATTAAGATTGAAAATGTGAAGGTTTGACATTGGAAAAATAGCACTCTTGATGAAAAACAATATTGGTTTGTTTTCAGAAAGAAAAATCTTCACTGATGAAGAAGAACTCTTCATGACTAAGAGTAATAATGTAAAAATTATTTTTTTCTGTGCCTATTGATTAGGGTAAGTTAGATAGTTCCAGAGATAATTAAAATGAGGAGAAGACGGACAGTTTTACAGCATTTTGCAGAGTTCATTTTTCACCCAAAAAACATTATTTTTTTCTTAAATATTTTTGTATTTACATTTGTGTTCAATATTTCTATTGGCAGCATAGATCTGTGGTAAGAGACCTGGTTAGAGACCTATGCAAATGTCAGTTCTAATTCTTTTCACATTTCAGGCAGAATTGCTAATAAAGTTTCTGATTACGGGTATTATATGCAAGGCATCAGCAGATAAGTATTGCAAAGAACTACAGTTTATACTTGCAGATGTGAATAGTGATTTTGGATGCCTCAGTTTTATGATTCCAAGTTGAGACACCTAAGGGATCCTGAAGAAAAAAATGCCAAGCCTCAAGCACACGTCTTTTGCAAATCAGATCTCTTTAAGACATTTCAGTTTGGGCACTTCAGCATCACTAGAAAATTATGATAGTTTTTGCCCCCAATATGATACACATTAAAGGATGTAAAGTCACTGATTCTTGACATATTTTCTGAACCTACTAATATTTATGAATGCAAGAAACTTCTCTTTCATGGGGAAAATTAAGTGCATAAATGGTAGTGGCACCAGTCTGATGATTTGTGGGTGTGATCCTTAAGAGTCGTCAGGGTTTTTTGGTTAATATTGTGAATGTTTGATACAGGAAAGTAAATGACTAAAATACCTTGCATCACTGCTTCAGTTTAGCATCCTACTTTTCACACTGTAGAGTAAACTAATGAAATACAGCATGATTACGCAGGACATAATTAACTTTGTAATTAATATGCAACTGCCACTTAAACTAAAGTACTGCTTATAAAGATGTACGGCAACCGTAAATCACAGGTCAGAAATAGCACTTTGGAATTTTTGAAAGAATGAGAGTAAATGCAGAATCACTTAGAGCAGCAGAGCAAGTTAATTAAAAAACAGATTAATTGTGAATGTCCTGTTTAATTTTAAATACCTTCATTATTTCTTTTCCCCTAAGAAAGAATAAGTGTAAAGCCTAACTCATTCACTGTTGTCTTATATGGCATCTTTAAAACGGAGCAGCTGTTTACATTTTAAGCTGGTTGTGTTGCCATTAGGAGTCAGTCAGTTATGCTTCTCTCGCAGTGGGTGGAATATAAAGACACACTTTTTACTTTTAAAACTGTTCAGTTGGATGCTTTATGCTGTAAGGCTTTTGCTTCTAAACAACCTATCAATTCAGTGAAACAGACTCACTCCAGGCATCTTATTCTGTACATCCTGCCATTTGTTTCTGGAGATGACTGGAGTCCGCCTAGTAGAAATAAGTAGAGAGTTGCATCATTGAGGCCTTACAGATTGTCATCACGGTTTTCTCTGTTACTGACATCTGTTAATTGTCATCAGTGTTAGTAGTCCTAATAATGCTAGTATAGACGGTGTGCCTGCTTCAGAATGCATTCTTAATACATCGTAGAGACAGAAGGACATCTACAGCATGTCTAAGGGTACTGGTATAGCCAAATGGATATGAGTGAAGTGAAGCTGTTACAAAATTTCCCTCATGTCAGACAAGACCCAACAGTCTGAGTTGTAGACACTGGTGTTTATCTGATCAGTTGAAAATATCTTTTAATATGGGGTCTGACCCTATCTGAATATGGGGGTGTTTCATATTTTGGTGATTTGCCACACATTTCCAGGTCTTATGCAACACATTAACAAATGTGAAGAGAAGGTATATTGGGAATTGCCGTGTGGTGAGTGCTGGATGGCAGTGGCAGAGGACAGGGAGCTTGCATGCAGCAGCCACTGCTGCCATCCACCACTCCACGCGCCACCGCGGTACCCCCTGGGAAATTTGCAGCTCCCTTTTAAGTTGCCGGGGGTCGTGACCCACAGTTTGAGAAACCCTGCCATATGGGATTCGGCTAGTGGTGGTCCCTCTAGTCTAATATTCTATTCTTGACAAAGAGCACCAGTAAGTGCTTCAGAGGAATACTGAGGAAATCCCCACAGTTGGCAGCTATAGAATAACCTGCATACAGAGATATTTTTTGTCCAAATCCTTATTAATTAGTCAATAAATGTATATTTGTTGTTGTCACTCTAGAACTTGTAAACCAGTACAGATGGAATAAGCAGCATATATCGGAAACAATCTCCATGAACCCTACTAAAAAATTAGTACCCTTAACCGATGTATTTTTTCTAATGCTTGAAATTGTTGACTCCCACTTATCCTGTCTTGTTAGTGACTCTTTGATGAGCTAGTCCTTGTATCTGTGAAATGGAGTTTCCATTAATTTATTGGTATATCCCAGTTGTCAACCTGTGGCAGCTGTTTCACTGCTGTATTAAAACACTTCCTGTTCCAGTGGATAACTGTCAGCTGTCCAACTTTTAATTGAAAAAGATGGAACTTAGTGTAATACAAATGTTGCTTACCATTGCCTCCCAGATTTGCAGCTTGGGAGCCTATAAGCTAACGAATCTTCATGAAGACTTAAATTTGAATATTCATTATTAATTACATCACCTAAATCACACAATGCTATTATAGCCAGTGTGGTTTTTTAACTATTTCACTGCTGTATAGAATGATGATGGAATCAAATTTAAAACATGAAAAAGCATTGCATATGACACCATTAGGCACACTTTGTTTGCTCAGTGTGCGCTGTCAGTGGTTTCTTGATCTGTGGAAATCAGTTGGAGTTTCACCACTGGCTTTCATAGTGGCTTATTTACACATTGTAGGGAATATTAGAACCACACTGTCCTGCCAGCTAACTCTGACTTCGTTGGATCAATGGGGAAAAATGTTTGTGAGTAATAGTATATTGAAAACTTTTGGAAAGAAGTTCCTGAAAGTTCAGTTCCAGACACAATGTACAAAAGTTAACTCATCTCATGTGTCACATCCTATCCAACAGAAAAAGAAAAGAACAAGAAATGCTTAGGGAACTAATAACAGTATCCCCAAGTGGTAACCCTGAAGCTCTACTTCAGTGTCGTCTCCTAGGGAAAAATCTCACCTACCAAATCACTCACAGTAATCCTTTCAGCCCTTCCTGGAGGCCTCTTTCTCCACTGCTGATCCAAGCAAAGCTATGGGGACATGTGACAGATATAATAAGATGTTACAAGGCAGTGGTGGGATGGAACAGTCTGTTTGCAGGGAAAGGGCAGTTACAGTTTAGAAAGGTTTGCAGTTCACTAATAAAGTGCAAGTAAAATCATTAAATGATGTGAGCTACTAATCCCTCTGTGCATTGAAGTTGTATGATATAGGGGTGTCAGTGAAGGTTGTCATTATATTTAAATGTTATGCTAATATAACATGAAAAAATATAGAAAATATATTTAAGCATATTTAAAATTTTAAGAAAACATCAATTCCCTAGCCTGAAATTTTAATTTTTCATAATTTAAATGTTGCAATTAGTGTTTCATAAAGGTTCCTACTTTCAAACCAAAGCAACTATTTAACCTTTTACTTAAAACTGGAAGAATCCATAAGAATATCCCAACAGACCTTGTAATGACAGAAGTAGCTTTGTTCTTACTACATTAGTAGATGGTTTTTTACTTGCTGCTTTGTATGTCATGGAGGTGGGAGAAACAAATAATTGGGGGAAGAAGTTTTCTTAAACAGCTTCTTACTAGCAGTTCTGTTTTAGACAAAAAGAAGAGAGGATGGATGTGTGGCTGGATCTGTAACTTTCTTCCCAATACAAACTTTTTTGTTGGGGTTGTAATATATGTTAACAGTATGTTGACGTGGACAGCTCTAGCCTATAGGTTAAAATTGCCAGGTAGTTTGTCTTTTTGACAGATCTTGTCTCAATGTCTAGCAATGTGTATGAGCTTCCAACTTACAGATTTTCTTTACCGTTAGCTCCCTTTCACATACCATCATCATTAATTTCCTTGATGATGACAAGGCAGCTTATCATTCTCTGACTCCATAACAGGGTCTACCAGCTCATTGCCAATGCTAAATTGGGAGTTTACAGGAATTTTTTGAAAAATAATTGAAGCATACTTAGTTAAATTAATTCATTTCATATTAGAAAAAAATGTCTTTGTATGTTAAGAGACTGGCAAATAATATGTTCAGCAGAAGGCAGGATAGATATGCACCCTATAGGTTGACTAAATCAGAGATATGTAGCATACACTTTCATGAGCCCAAGCTGACATAATCAGATGCAGAGAAAGGACACTAACAATATGTCCATCATATGTACTTTAAAATGTAGTCCAGCTTCTTGGATGATTCATAAAAATATAGCCCCAATTTTACAAGCTGTTTGGTATGGGTGAATCATGTTGCTATTTATTCTGTTTCATTGTGTGCATTTTATTGACTAGACAATAAAACAAATCTAAACAATATCACTTGAATAAACTACTTGTTAGGGACTTGCATGCTGCTGTCAGGGATAGGTGTTCAGGTTTGCAAAGTAATGATTGTATTTGCTCATACAAAATCTATGATTTCCTTCCATTCTTCTATCTGGTTTTTGTTTGTTTTTGTTTGTTTTTAGCTTTTTGTTTTTTAAAGCCAGCATATAAAGTCATACTGTAGTCCAATTCAGGAATTCATGCGCAATACTGGCACCTGCAGTATAGAGAAGGATTGTTTTTTCAACTCCAGATCAGAAAGCTTTGTAACAAGTAACAGGTTTGTTTCGTAGCATGATTATACAGATTGTGCACATGATTGTTTCATATCCTATTTTGGATGTTGTGCATGAATTACTCTTTGAACTACAGCACAGGGATTGGTATTATAAAGCCACTTATCCAACTGATACAGAAGTTGGAGAAAACTTAAATTAGAAATAACATAAACTAACTTTTTCTGACATTTTAAATAAACTGCTATTTAAGTGTGCCTAAACTAAGAGAAAGAATGAAAGTAGCCATGCCAGCCCTTATATACTGTGCCTCAGATACAGGTAATAGCACTCAACCAGCTTACATACTATGGTACTGGGACCCGTATAAGTACCTTTATATAACTAGGCGATGGAAAAAGTGACAAACTGCAATATGACATGACATTGTGATAACGTGTTTCCTTAAAAAAAAATTCTGGGGGGTGTAAAGAAAATGTTGAAAATTCACCTCAGGGATGTCAGAATAGTATCTGAAAGTGACAGAAATCCAAACACAGGATTCTCTGTTCTGTGGATTTATCTGTAAAATATGTTTGTTTTCCCATGGAGCCAGTCTATGATCTGTTGTCTTGAACTTCATGGATATCTTCTAATCAATATTGAAGTGAAAATTCAGTGCATCAAGTCACTTGCTGCAGACTAGACTTGAGCCAAATTAAAACAAAACAAAAACAAAAGTGTACTTGAGTTTAATTTGGTGGTTTCAGTAAAACCACTGTCCTCACTTAATCTTTCACAAAATCCCTAAATAGTATGGTCCAACTAAAATTGAAGAGTCCCAATGCTGAGTTTGTAGGACATGTCTAGTCAAACATTGAGATCCTGCTTCTGGATTGTTTAATGAAGCATACAGAGAACCTGAAAATCTGTTGTTGTTGTTTGTCCCCATCACCACCTGAAGGACTGGACCTGTGGACACCTACACACATACTGGATATCTGCTAATTATGTGTTGGAGCAGACTTGATTAATCATGGAGCATGGTGATTAGCGCACTCCAGCATCCTCCGCATCATATCTATTCAGTGTCCCCCCACTTCAAAATGGTGGGGGGGGCACTTTAACTAAAGCTCATTGAGCAATCTTTAGTTCAAGCACCCCTGTCACCATTTTGAAGCACTGGATAAATATGATACTGTGGGAACTTTAATTAGAGTGCTCTCAAAGCAGCTCTAATTAAAGGCCTCCCCCTCCAACCCAGAGTATGTGGATGGGTGCCCTGTTTTTTTTAACTATAGTAAAGAAAATGATTTAGTAACTTCAGATTAAATCACACTGTCAGCTGTTTGGGGAGGGGACAGGGTTTTTTTTTTTGTATTTGGTGTTTGTATAGCCCTAACAAATGTGGTCCTAATCTATGACTGTGTCTCCTAAGTGCTAGGACAATACCAGTGGTTAATACAAAAGCATATTTTAAATCAGAGCATATTGAAGCTTTGAAAACTGTAATACTAAGTTCATTATTTTAATTATAAATAGTGGCCATTCTCCCTCCTTTCCAGAAGTTCTGGGAATGTGCTTTTTCTCAATATACAGCATAAAAATATAATACAGAGATCTTCAGAAAACTCAGAATGGAAAATACCTGCTGGCAGCAGTCAAACTCAACAGTTGAGTTAGTCAAAACAAGAAAATTTTCATGAGAAAGAATAGGTTTTTATGATTTTTATCATTTCTACATTTTTGAGAACCAATTTTTTAACAATTTTGAAAAATCAAACAACGCTAAGTAGTTTGATTAAGAAGTATTTGGTGTATCTGACTTGATTAAAATAGGGGATGTTATTTTTCACAGCAGTTTTGAAAAATTTTAAAATACTACTTACTATACCACAGATCTTTCCTTTGCCTACAGCCCTCCTAGAATTGATGGTAAACTGTCAAAAAGGATGGTTGCAGTAGCTAATATTTTCTGTTTCCTTCTTACGGGTCATGTCTACATGTTCATTAATGTGTAGTGCCTACTGTGAACTAAATTTAGTATTTGCAAAAGGAAATACTAAATGCGCAGTAGGCTATCCTACTGTGCATTAGCATGATTGCATGCTTTTTTCACGATGGTTAATGCACAGTAGACTAATACTACTGTGCATTAGCCTAATAGCATGGTGTTCGCTGCGATGCTGTAATGCATGTAGATGTGCCCACAGTTGTGAAAAAAAATCATAATTGTCTGCAGCTGAAGTTCAGGGTTTGTCTGTCTCACTGCTACTTGCTATTTACAAGTGATCAGGTGATTTGCTAGTGAACAGGAGACATTC
>NW_017728994.1:16627369-16631461 GCF_001723915.1 Gavialis gangeticus | reverse complement strand
CTGTGCATTAGCCTAATAGCATGGTGTTCGCTGCGATGCTGTAATGCATGTAGATGTGCCCACAGTTGTGAAAAAAAATCATAATTGTCTGCAGCTGAAGTTCAGGGTTTGTCTGTCTCACTGCTACTTGCTATTTACAAGTGATCAGGTGATTTGCTAGTGAACAGGAGACATTCATATATAATCTATGGGTGCATACAAGTGTTACGCTTAGATTGCCCTAATTCAGCTCAGGGGAATGTAAATGACTGTGTGTGTTAAGCATTTGCAGGGTTTAGGTTGCCCTAAAAATGGTACACCTGATCTAAAGTTAGTTGTCATCAGATGAGAACTGACTTTAGACTGGCATGGGTTAACCCAACCTAAAATAGGTTTACCAGATTTAACAAATGCTTGCACACATTCCCAATAGAGTCCCAGGGTTTGGAAAGCCCAGTTACTCTCCACAACCCTGACCACACTGTTTCCTGCACCTGCAAACACCACCCACCCTGCAGACCCACCAGGTCCCTCTCACCCCCCTCCCTTCCCCCCACCTTACTTGCCTCTATCTGTCCTTACCTTCTCCTGGCAAGCAGCAAACACTTGCATGTGGCAATCCTGACTCAGGTTTAAGTGGCTTGGTCCGATGAACACTTGTTCCCACTGCAAGTTGTACGTACTGACCCAGGTCCCATGACCCTTGTTCACGCCCCAAGTTGTATGTACTGCCTATATTTTGTCCATTTGTTTACAGAAGGAAAGTTGAAATGAGACGTTCAGAGATGAAAGACAGATCATCATTATTAAAATGATGATGATGAGTTTTTTCTATATTTGTTTTGAGACACAAAATAGTTGTGCCACATTGCTTCTGTCCCTACCCCGTCAGCCTAAAATGATGTGTTGTATATCTCCACATAATGTACTGAGGCCCAAAATAAATTCATATCTATTTAATTTTCCTGAACATGAATGCTCAAACAATGCTGGCCGAAGGAGAGACAGTGTCTCATGGTTTCTCCATTGGAGGTAAATTTAATATACCTATTAAATATTAATATTTCTGCAACTCCCGTTCGGCCACATGATGACTTTTCAAGGACAATCTCTAATGATATAGCTGAAACTCCGTAGAGTTAGATGCGAGACAAGTTAGAAGTTTCCTGGGTTTTGCCTCCTGGCCTGATCTCCAAGCCCTCTGTCAAATCTGTAGAAGTCTAAACTGTTTGCAACCTGTGCGCCTGGCACATTATGTCTGATTTTATGTCAGTTAAGCTGGGTCAATGGAATAATTTCCATTTTGCTGCTTGTGTATCAGGCCAAGCTCAACACCAAACAAAAAAATCATGATTTACTTCCCCTTATTAGGGTGATAGATAGATCCCCCTTGAAAAGGAAACATTGGACTGCCCTGTCATGCCCCAGTCAGTTGATAGGGAGGATGTATAAAATGTAGGGATAAGGGGGATAAAATGTTTTACCCAGGTAAGGGGAATAAAATGTACATTTCATCATTCCAGAGCCATACAAAGGAGATGAAGCGAGGGAGACAACATAGACAACTAAGTATTAGGGGAGGTTTATTTGTAGGCTTGTCAGGACAGAAATGTGTTTCAAGGAAGGGAATGTCCAAAATTTGAGTTCTAACTGATTGAAAGGTATGCCAAGTTATTGGGCAATTTTTGCCATTTTCAAAGGAAGAGGAAAAATTCCAGGTACTGGTTGCACTTTTCCCCATGGTTTATTTTTACCCCAAAATAAAATGCAAAACCATAATATTTCAATTCTAGCTACTGGCAACCAACCACCCAAGACCTCCCCATCTTCAGCCAGCTGGAAATAGAGATGCTTACACTTTTTGTATCACAGCACATTTTGTGCACGCTTCTCCTTTTGATATAGCACCACCCAGGGCAGCCATGTAGCAGGCAGCAACCTTTGTATAATCTTATACATGCCTGGTCTGAAGTGGTGATATGACCTGACTGAAAAATGAAGTATCCTTTGAAAAAACAAAACCTATTCATGACATTTCAGATTTAGTAAACCTCCTAGATACTGGCAGCAATAATCATGATAAGAAGTGACAGCCATGTGTGGGAGAAAAAAGATTTGGTGCAATGGGATGTAGAAAGAGAAATTGAATGGAGAAAAGTTTACCTAAAACATGGCTTGGAAATGTCATCTGCATGTCCCTCACTGAGTTTTATCAGAGTGAAAATGTAACATATAAGTCTGTGTACAAAATTATGCCAGCACTATATTTTTACCTGTGGCTCTCATTCAGAGGACCTTCCTTGTTCCCCCCTTTAGCTGATCAGTGTATTGTTTCAAATAGTAAGATGTTGTACTTACTCATGCCTACTGAAGTGCGCTTCCCTGACAACTTTGCATGCATGTCACTAGCTAGTTGTGTTTGATCAGAATGAAAGTGATTCCATAGTGTGTCTAATCAGGCAGGGGTTCAGGAAAATTTGAGGGCTATAAAGCTGACCTCTGGAGTGTATAGTGTTGCCATTGAGAACAAAGAAGAGTGTTTAGCTTTTTGAGGTCTGCTTTGCTGTGTCATAAAGAGCTGCAAAAAACCAAAACCAAACTTAGACAAATTGCCATCTGGACCCAAGCTACTTTAATTCTGATGTCATGTGCATATATTATATCAATTTGTCATATTAACATGTGTTATATTTGGAAATTTGTCTTTTTGTTTGTTTGATTGATTGATTGAAATGGCAGGAGGAGGGAATACCGCATTATATTAGTATAAGTTAAGGCGTAGGTAAGTGTTCTAGCCATGTATATTACCATTATAGTTAGCTTATTATTCAAGAGGTGTTACTACTAATAGCCCCAACAGCTTTTGTATGTCAGCCATATATACAAACATGATGCAAATGGTCTGAAGAATTTACACTCCAATTAGACAAGGTGGTGGCAAAGAGAAAAAGTAAATTTACTTGCCTGGGTTGTGGAAGAGATCAGTGGCAGAACCAGGATATAAACTAGGCCTTCTGCCTTTTTCCAAATCCCGGTTTGTTGGACTGAGCTGTTAACCTCAAGCTAGTGATCATATTTGCATGTGTCTATCTGCATAGTTACTTGATATTAATAATGCAAAGCAAAGTAATACAGGTATTTTAATCTTACAGACTATTTTGTGTAATTTAGAATAGTATATGCATTTACACTGTCTCTGATAACATTTATAAGGGTTATAACTATTTGTGCTTCAGGGTATAAATTATTATAGCTAGAATGCTAAAGCAATCTTTGTGTCTTGTTGCCCTATTGGCCATTAGGTACAATAGATATGGTGGCAGTAGTGGTTCTGCAGTCTTCCAGAGGATCTACTAAAGAACTAAGAGGAGATTCTTGGCCTATTCCAGGAGTCAGCAACATACAGCCTGTCAGTTGAATCTGGTCCTTGGAGCTGGAGGGCCTTGCCTCTGCCTGTGCTGGGGGTGGGAAGCAACGAGCTGCATTAGGGTCTCGCAGCTGCAAATCTCTCCCACATCATCAACACCTTCCTTGTCCCCATCTCCTAGGTGCAGCACAGGCACAGCTTCCAGCCAGTAGGAAACTAAGTCAAGGCTGGGCAGCTTCTAGGTACTTCCACACTGCAGCAGGGGAACGGAAATGGTGGCAGTACAAATGCAGCTTCCAGCTGCCCGACCCAAACTCAGTTCCTCATTCCCCATGGGCTGGAAACTGCACTTGCACCCCAGCTGGGGAAAAGAGAGAAGGTATGCTGGAAGAAGTGGCAGCAGTCCCTGGCCCCATTGCAGGTGCAGGGAAACTCCACTATTGCTGAGATTGGATTAAGGCTTGGTTGTTCCAGCCTGCAATATACAAAGTTTTCTGGCCCCTGGTCTATTCTAGTATGCCAAACATTTACTTTACAGCTTGTACAACTGCTGCTTTCGAATACTTGAGAGGACTTTGAAATGCCTTGGCTAGTGAGTCTCTACTACTGGCTAGTGAGTCTCTACTCACAGTAGAGCCTCCCCATGCAGCGTGGGGCAGTGGGGGACAGCAGGGATCTCCCCCATTGCTGGGCAGCACCTGGTAAGTGGAGGCTATTTTTAAAGCACCGGGAGCTGGGGTGGGAAG
>NW_017728994.1:16626220-16627233 GCF_001723915.1 Gavialis gangeticus | reverse complement strand
TTACCAGCTCCAAGTCCAGCTCTCTGCTGCAGCAGGCAGGGACTGCCCGAATCATTGAAGCTCTCCGAATTGATTTGGACCTTTTTATTGGTTCCCTGGTTCAATTCAGATTTGGAGATTCGGCCACCGAATCGGGCCGAAAGTCCTCCAAATCGAATCAGCACCTGAAGCTTCACACAGCCCTAATGACTTCCTAGTCATTCTCCTACTAGTCTCTCTTCTCGTAAAAGATTGGATACAGCTTACTAATTACCCTTGCCTAGAATCCGTCTACTTATCTGAAGCCAATCCATTTCTTTCAACTTATTCTTCCCCAAAAAACCTCTCATTTGTTCTTGTTATTTCCCCCCTGCCACACACACACTTTTTAAAAAGAAAGCTGTGTTTTCCCTGGCAATGTGATCCATCACTGTGCAGAAAAGCATATACATTACACACACTCACATACATATAGTAAACAGAGAGAAGAGATATTAGTAGTTGCAAACACATACAGTAAACAGAGAAGAAGAGATATTAGTTCCATACACATAGTAAACAGAAAAGATATTACAGTTAGACACGCATACAGTAAACAGAGCAGAAGAAGAGATATTAGTTACACACACATAGTAAACAGCGCAGCACTGCAAGTAGGGCCTCAGCATTTGAATGTCTGTACACATGGCTCTGGGTAAGTTTTTCTACCAGGAGAACACATCTGGTAGAGTTCTCTCAAATTATTTGAATGTGTATATACAGCCTTACACAATGTTCCCACATCTAAGAGAGGCTAAAATGGGCAGAGCCTGAAACAGAATAAACCCTGAACTTTAATAAGGGTTAAGGGAAAAAGCTCTTCTAAATGCCCTAACTTGCCACCTGATGCATAACTGAAGAATGTTATGCAACACTGGTGTCATTTGCCACACACAAATGACACCAGTGATGGTGATTATGATTATGCAGTCCTACCCTACCAGGGTTTTTCATAGATTGTTAGGGATTGGAAGGGACCTTCCAGATCATTGCAC
>NW_017728994.1:16620769-16621220 GCF_001723915.1 Gavialis gangeticus | reverse complement strand
AATAAGGGTTAAGGGAAAAAGCTCTTCTAAATGCCCTAACTTGCCACCTGATGCATAACTGAAGAATGTTATGCAACACTGGTGTCATTTGCCACACACAAATGACACCAGTGATGGTGATTATGATTATGCAGTCCTACCCTACCAGGGTTTTTCATAGATTGTTAGGGATTGGAAGGGACCTTCCAGATCATTGCACTAGGCAGGAAGACAACTGGGGTTAAGTGACCCCAGTGAGGTGACTGTCTAGTCTCCTCTTGAAAATCTCCAGGGCAGGTGACTGCACCCTGACTGTGAAGGAGTTTTCCCTGGTATTAAGCTTGAAGCGGCCTTCCAGGAGTTTGTATCCATTGGTTTTGGTCTTACCCAGGAGTGCTCTAGTGAACAGTTGTTCACTGAGCTCCTGATGCATTCCTCTGATATAGCAGTAAGCTGCTATCAAGTCCCCTCT
>NW_017728994.1:16620024-16620466 GCF_001723915.1 Gavialis gangeticus | reverse complement strand
TGCCTTCAGCAGTGCTGGCAGATAGCATACTTGGGATCATTTGCCCCCTCAAAATGATCCCACACTACACTACTCCTCTGCATCTGGGTTCAGGGTGGGGATCCTGCCTTATCCCTCTCCTCAGCAGGTAGAGGCACAACAACAGGAGAAGCTGACTCCACTTGCCTCCACACCTGAGCCACTTGCTTCCACAACCTCCTCTGAGGTGCCTTCCTGAAAAGAAGACCTGGGTCTAGGGGAACTTTGAGGGTTGTGGAGCACAAAGCCACATTCCCCCTCAGTCCCCAGAATTTCTTTAGCTAAGGTGCTCAGGTCCCCTGGTTCTAGATCCAGCTCCTCCTCTGGTACTGGGAGGCTCATGCTGGGAGATGCAGTTGGGATGGAGGAGACTCTCATGCTGGTGCTTGTGGCTATTTCTGTTGTTAGGCAAGGTAGTGCAAGT
>NW_017728994.1:16595358-16615024 GCF_001723915.1 Gavialis gangeticus | reverse complement strand
ATGCAGTTGGGATGGAGGAGACTCTCATGCTGGTGCTTGTGGCTATTTCTGTTGTTAGGCAAGGTAGTGCAAGTGCAGGGACAGGTACTGCTCCCACCTCTTTGCTCCCACTGGCAGCAGAAGACTCATCACTGCTAGAGGATGCATCTATGTTGGGGGGGGAGGGGAAGCAGGGACTTGGGACTCTCCCTCTAGCCTCTCTCCCTCCCCTGCCAGAAGACCTGGCACCTGCCTTTCCAATCATGCTTCATAATCTTTTCTGTGCTGGAAAATGTGTGCGTGTGTGCAACTGTAATATCTCTTCTCTCTGTTTACTATGTGTGCAACTAATATCTCTTCTCCTTTGCTGTTTACTACATGTGTAACTATGCGCCCAGTTATTTTTAGGCAATATGTTCCTGTAGCAATGCACTATACTGAAGGAGTGTGTTGCTATGGCAGTATAACTGCGGCGTCATTTTTGCCCACAGATACTACGTTGCTGTAGCATGTTGCTACAGCGACATAGCATCACATGCAGACATGCCTTCTGAATCAGCCCTACACTCCAGTGTATCTACTAGGCCTGTGTGAAGTGGCAAGTATTTGTTCAGATTCAGATTCAGCTAATTTGGAGGGACAGTGATTTGATTTGAAGATCAATTAAAAGCTCCGAATCGAATCGGGAGACCAATTAAAAGTTCCGAATTGGATTGGAAGCCTCTGAATCAATTTGGAAAAGATTTGACCCTTTTGGAGATTCAGCCATAGACTAAACAGGCAGCAGTCCTCATCATGCTGGATACAGCTACCTCCAGCTGGTAAGTCTGTTGGGATTGGGGGAGAAAGGGATTTGGGCTGGGGTTGGGACAAGCTGCCCAGCTGGGGCAGGGGGTGCAGGTGGGGGGCAGGAAGGTATGGGATGTGGGAGCAACAGTGCTCAGAGCGGGGACTATGCACTGCTGCTGCTTACCCAACCAGGGCAGGGGGAGGGGTGGGATGTGGGTGCGGCTCACTCTGGGTGGAAGGAGGAAAGCGGCATCAGGGCATAGCCCCTGCTCCCAGTGCTGCTGCACATGCATCAGCGCTGGGAGTGGGGGGCTCTGCCCTGCCACCACTTGCCCCTTCTACCTGGAGCGAGATGCACCTGCATCCTGCCTGCTCTGCCACCCCGGCTGGGCAAGTGGCAGCAGGGCATGGCCCCTGTTCTGAGCACTGCCACGCCCACATCCCATGCCCCCCCTGTACCCCTCCCCAAGTCCCATGTCCCCCACCCCAGCTGGGCTGCTTGTCTCAGCCCTAGCCCCAATCCCTCCCTCTCTCACACCCCTTCCTTCCCCCCTCCGCCCACCACAACAAACTTACCAGCTGGCGGCAGTTGTGTCCAGCATGGTGAGGACTGCTGCCTGTTTACTCTATGGCTGAATCTCCAAATCGGTCAAATCTTTTCCGAAATGATTCGGAAGCTTCCGATTCAATTCAGAGCTTTTAATTGGTCTACTGATTTGATGTGGATTCATAGATTTGGTCGCCTAGTCGGGTCGAATCTCCTCCAAATCGAATCAGCTACTGAACCTTTGCACAGCCCTAGTATCTACTACTCCCCCCAGCTTGTTGTTATCTGCAAATTTGCTGAGAGTGCACTCTGTCATCTTTGAAGTCATTGATGAAGATATCGAACAAAACTGGCCCCAGGACTGACCCCTGGGGCACAATACTTGCTACCAACTGCCAATTAGACATCAAGCCATTGATTACTACCATCTGAGCCCTGTGCTCCAGCCAGTTTTCTATCTACCGTACAGTCCAATGATTGAGCTTGTCACAGGTCATCCATGTGTATAGGTGGATGCTGGTACAGAGACCTGTGAAAGGTGTTGGCTGAAGGTGATTGAATTGACTGTGGCACCTGTTTACTAGCTTATTTGTTGGTTATGGGATATTGGTATTTAATTATATTTTGTGAACTTAGGTCATACTAAAAATGTGACATTCTAATTATGGCTGATGGAACTAGTTAAATGGGTGGCATCTAATTATGGCTAATGGAACTAGTTACATTTCTTGAATTGAAGTTACCTCTGGTAGAGTCACAGGTGAAATTAGTTTCTCATTCCTTGATAGAGAGAACAGCTTGTTTCATGAAATTGCCACACATTTTGGTATAAATGGTTGGCACTGTAGTCATTTCTGCTCTGTGTAGTAATGTTAACTCTGACCTCACAATGTTCATGGCTTCATGAGCAAGTATTCCCTGTCTGATGAAGTGAAAAAAAAACCCTGCTCTCATACATTGTTATGCCTAGTGAAATCTTAGAAATACAAGCCCTTCTTTCAAAAATGCCTAGGCTAGTCATCACATGTTCAAACAAACTGAAATAGGCATGCATATTGGGAATCTCCCTTGTCCTCTTAGGGTCTATCCTCCTTATACTTGTATGTAATTCCTTCTGACATTAATGTCAATTCCAAGTTATTTTTGACAATTTTTTGTAGCTACCCATTTTCTCTACTCATGGAAGCAATTGACTTGAATATATGCTTAGACCTACAGACTGGGTGGGAACCTTATCAACCATATTCAACTTATGATATAGTTCTAGAATCTAGCCTAGAAAGAATGAATTAGAGCTTAATTTTTTGGCCTAGTACCTGAAAATAAATCTATCAGCCCAGCTAACAATAAACCCAGCTATTAATTTTCAGAGTTCAGGAGATGTGTTAGTTTGGCATTTTATTACAATTTCTAATTCATATAACTAATATATACATACACTAAAAGAGTCTATTTGTCATTTTTAAAGAGTCATTCTAAAATAAGTCAATTTGGTGCAAAGAAAAGTTAAAACAGGCAAATGCTTTTGGACATCCGATGACCGCAAAATAGGAAATATTTCAGGTACTCATTGTAATGAACTGACTATAATGTGAATGCATCACTTCCCTTTAATGCAGTGATTCTCAACCAGGGTACCACTTGCCCCTACCTGGACAGTTCCCCACCCTTACTCCTGAGGCTCTCTGCAAGGAGGTAAGCACTGTAATATATAAATTGGGAAGGGTGCCTTGAGTCCAAAAAAGGTTGAGAATCGCTGCTTTAATGAATGGAGGCTTATAGAAGATAAAAGCCTTATTGCTACTAATAGCCAGAAGAGATTTTCTTTCATAGAGCCTCTGTTCCTGAGGAAGATACTGGTTTTTTTATCCACAGTGCTTCATTTGTTTAGTTTAGCAAGCTTCTGTGATGCTTGTATGGAATGTGTATATCATATGAGTTAATTACTTTGTCTTCACTGAAAATATGCTGAAGTTACATGTTTATTTTATGAGCTCCCATCTACAGTATAAAAATACCTGTTCTGAGAGATCTACATAGAATCACTCAGTATGGTTAAAGAACAGTTCAGTCAGCACTTGATCAGGATTACACTCTTCTAGAGCACTAATGGTGGTTTTCTGTCTTAAGTTCTGCCTCTAAGAAGTATGGTCATTCTGAAAATTTAGAAACTTTTTTGAAGGTGCTTAGGAGCAGAAGATTTTTAAAATGGCTTGTCTATATAGGGACTTTGCTCCAAAATTTTTCTGAAGTGTTATGCAGTCTACATGTCTCAAGGCATGCCTGAATTAATGGAGATAAAGCCATTCAGAAAGGAAAAAGAGGTAGTAACAGGTGTATCATACCTGGCAAAAGGCTGGAAAAGTACAAGCACAGGATCTTAATATCCATGTAAACCTGTGGGTCTTTTAACTAAAATATATGGGCCTTAGAGTTAAACCTAGAAGAACTGAGGTTTTTTATTACCTTTAATTATAGCTGCAGTCTTAAATGTTTCATCCTTAGAGCAGTGAGGACCATTTTAGGGGCTACGCAGATTTCCAAAGCATTGTCCTGTTAGCATGAATCACCCCTGAATTTATAATTGCTTCCTTCGCAGATGCTGCTCATTATTCATTTTGCCCACTCAACTCTTGGTTTTCTTTCAAACACTGCCTGCAAGGCTGATGGTCAATTGTGATAGGATGGAGACTGGAGATATGGATATATGTTCATTCAGAAATGGATTGAGACCAAAGACTTTAAGTTTCAAGGTGTTATCCTGAAAATCTCTTCATAATAATCTGCGTAGATCTCAGTTTAGGTACCGTAGAAAGCAAGAGGGAAGTGTAATTTGCCTACCGGGTTTCAAAATTGTTGTTTTGGAGAGTTGACATGTCTAATATCTTGTGTTAAGGTTATTTAAAACAACCGTCACCCCCAGTATTTAAACTGTAGTAATCAGAGATAAATGAAAGTTGGAAAGAGGTCACATATCGGGGAAAAACAGGAGGCAATATAGAAAGTGTAATTCAGCTGCCAATGACTACTTTGTTTTGCTGGCTTCAGATTGCTCGGATATCCAATTCCTACCTTATTCCTTCAGCTATATTTAGCATTCATAGGTTTTACTAATCTCCCTGGAATTCATCATGCTTCCATTCTGGAAAGTTTACTTAAATTTCATTGGAACAGACCAGTATAATGGTCAATATAGAAGTTGGTAGTGTCCATATCCCAGAGCAGCTATTCAGCTCTCTAGAACTTTTGTTAATTGCAGGAACGCATTTTTTCCCCTCCTTCTCTTCCCTTTCCACCTTCCATCCGTTGCATGGTTTTCTTAGGGATGCAATCTCTGATGGCTAACCAGAAATTATTGGTCTGGGGAGCAGGTTTTCAGTTCCCATAGGATGTAAGAGTAGCAGAATAAATCTTGTGTTTAGGAATCACACAAGGAAATTGTTAACTGCTTTAAGGATCTGTATATTTTCTTTGTTATGCTTAATTTTACTAACCAAAAAGAAGCCCAAATTTCTCCACATCTGCATGTGGGGTAGATTTCTTTTATCCAGCTATTTATGGAGTCCTATGAAATACAAGAAACTTTAGTGTTGGTACTATGTCTTTTAAGCATATAGAACCTTTCAAAAAATAATACCCTATAAATGTGATTATACAAGTTCCAAGGCATGCCTAGTTGCATTAGATAAACAAGAAGGTATTCAGTGTCAGGATGTATAAAGCCTTCTTGGTTCTCATTTGTGGTGGATTTGAGATGATCGTAGCTTGCAGCATTTCTGTTGGCTGGGCCCAAGAGGTTTTGACCTCTCTCTGCTCGTATTATCACTCTTTCATCTTTTCATTTCTGCTTCTGAGGCCATCTTCTTCAAGTTTTTGTTGTTACTGGTCTCTCTGATGCCTAGAAACATATTTATCTGATTTGCTTATTGTTACAATACCCAAAATCTATGAATTTGTAGCCAAAACAGACTTGGGGTGAATATGTCCAATCCTGTTTGGGTTTTATTTGTAACAGTTTAGAAAAATAGCCTACATAATGTCAGTGTGGAAAGGCCATGTGTTGACTGCCCCAAAAGCCAAAGCCCTTTTCTACCAAACATGTACAGCTCCTATCAGTAGGGCTTGAGTCAGGTGTCCCAGAAGAGAAAACCAAACAGTGTTGTTAAGTGTGCTCAGATTCTGCTCTGTCCTGTGTCTTCTCTTTAGGGTTCTGCACAACTTCTCCATTGAGGCCTCTGATTTATAGGCCACAGAATAGCCAAAGATGGTTAACAAAAAAAAAAAAGTTTGTCATTAGAGACCTAATTTCGGACCTGGACATCAGATGAATGTAGGGTGACCTCTTTTTCAAAATGGAAAGGTAAGACACAATCCCACTCTGCCCGCCCCTCGTGGCACAGCTGGAGCAGAGCTGAACTGAGTTCATGGGGGGTGGGAAGGATGAGGAGCTGCTCACTGTAGCCTTGGGGCTCCCCACCCTGTTGCCCTCCCTCTAGGAGCCACAAACCACCATGGCAAGGTGTCCCCTGCCCACCTGGCAGCAGCAGGAGGCACAATTTCATGCCACTGCCCCCACTGCTGCCAGGTGACCTGGGAGGACTTTGCCCTGGCAGCTGAGCTGGCATGGGACTCCTGGCAGCAGCAGTACTGAGCCTCTCCACCCTCCAGCACCAGGTCCCACCCGTTGGGCTGCAGAGCCCCAGGGTGAGGGCAGCAGAGCAGGGAGCCCCGAGCCTGTAGCAGGCAGCCCGCAGCCTCTCCCACATGCACATATCTGGAGAGGCATGTGCCCGCCCATGCTTCCCTCCCTGGGAATGTGTGCAACAGCAAGGAGCCAGGCCCCTGCTGCCACCTGGATGAGCCTCCCATGCCTCTCTCCCGCTCCCTGGCTGTCCTTGCGGCTGTGCTTTGGAACTTGATATTCCTATATCGGGACTGTCCTGCCTAATTAGGGATGGGTGGTCACCCTAGATGAATTGTGCCAGGTTCTTGCTAACGTTCTCTTTCTTTTCTTTTCCCCCGTTTAAAGGAGTCTGTCTCTCAAAAGATCAATTCTTCATTGAGCATCTGTTCCAGTCCATAAAACCTCCCAGTTAATTTACTCAAATAGTATAGCTTTCCTCTTGGAAATGGGGAAGGGATGAAGAAGGGGAGATGGATCCTTTGCCATTTGAAGCATTTGCAGATTGCTAAGGGAGCAACTTTTGGTGGCAGTGGTGTTGTTGGGGTAATCGGGGACACTAGTTGTAAAATGATTTGAGCCCGATGCCGTAAGCTTTTAGGGATGGCTCATTTGCTTGTAGCTGTCCCAATGAGGATTAGCATTTCTTACCTGCAAGCTACAGTACATTTAATAAACCAGTGGATCAGTGGACTTTGCTGTGGAACTGTCAATGTTTGTTCTGGCTGATCTGTCTATATATGTGTGTGCAAAGCGTCTGAGAGCTCTACAACAGGTCTGTCAGCTCTGCCTCTCCAGGAGCACACTTTTAAGCACTTTTGTCTTTAATTTCATGTTATTAGTTCTTGCTGTTACAAACTGCAGTGTCCCTCTTCCTCCTTGTCCTCCCTAAATGCAAGAAGCTGCCAGAGTTTTTGACACTTGGGTTTGGGTAGAAGGCAGGGAAACCAACCTTATAATATAAACAAGCGGCAGGGCGATTACTTGAAACTGGCAACTGCACTGTATTTGGCCCAGGGAAACCACTCATTTCAGCCAGCAGGCCAGAGGTGAAGGCCACTGGTGCAAGAGATGGCTTGCATGCTTTTGCTTTATTGTCATGGCCAGTGATCAGCTTGTGCAGATTCAAAGGCATGTTATATTTGATTAGAGATGTAATATTGCTCTGTCCATCTGAACCCACTCTTACGTTGTAGGGGGTGGTGCTCAGCATAGATCATAGCACAATACTCTGCGTTCCACAGCCAGTCCTACCACCTTTGCTTTTGTAATCGGGCTGCAGATGTGCTTGATGATTGAACAATTTCTGCGCACCACTGGTCCTCCTCCCAGAGGAGTCCAGCAGGCTTGCTTATGCAAGCTGTCATGTTTTTCTCTCTCCCCTCCCCCCCGCCCAGCCAGCGTGGATTTGCTGTGTGTGTGTGTGTGTGTGTGTGCGCGCGCGCCAGCGTGGATTTGCTGTGTGTGTGTGTGTGTGTGTGTGTGCACGTTTGCATATAATAGGATGTGTGTGTGTGTGTGTGTATGCTATATATGTGTGTATGCTTTTTTACCCCAACATAACTGCCAGGACTCACAGCTCCCACACTTGCTGAAGCTGTTCATGTTGGCAGCATGCATTCACACAAGCACATAAACACTCCTCCTTTCTCTCCCTTAGTCAAAGATGATAGAAAGTCTTCTGGGGATTATTGCACATTTGTAGAGCAACAATGGAAAGCAGCACTGCACAAATATCTGTTCTTCCTTGCCCAGCATAACAAACACTGCTTTGTTTTACATCTGGCCCTTTTTAATAGCTTAAAGCCAATAGCAATAGCTCTTTAGCAGCTTATGGTAAATGAAGCTTTAATAAAACTACTTCCTTTTTGAGTGTTTAATGATTAAAATGGGCTTTTGCCTGATGTATAATGCTCCTCACTTTTTGAAGTGGGAAATAAAATAGTTGTCATGGATGGAAATTAAACTTCTTGTAGTTGTATTCTTGATATGAAAACGGTATTTAAGTGTATAGTTGAAAATTCTTGTATTTAACAAAAGAATTAACAATCTAGATATTTAATGTAACATAGAGGCATGTATCTTTGTGGTGGTGTGTAAAAATACACACTATTTTATATACTGTATAATTGTTATGTGCGGTCAAAGATATTTCACCATCCTTTTTTGTTAGGGTATATGCAAGCTTCTAGCATAACTACCTAAAAATGACTATTTATTTGTACTAAGGCAAAACAAATAATTAATATTACTACTAATAGTATTGTGTGTGTGTGTGTGTGTGTGTGTATACGCACACACACACACCTATATTCTTCACTAAAGAAAAATCTGAAAATATTTAAAATTGTTTTAGTCTCATGAGCATTGAATAGACACACGCATGTTATTTTATGGATCGTTTATAAAAATATGTACTGAGACAAGTCATCTTTCCCTAAATATAATTTAGAAATAAAATAAACACAGATATTTGAGATTGCAAATATTCTCATTGGGTCTGTGATCAAGATGCATGTTTCAAACCTCTAGAAAGCATTTTCTTTCCTGGCGTTTGTTATTAGTGCTTAGTGCACAAAGTATGAGCAGATATTCTGAAGTGTAATTGCCATGCTGTTGAAGCTAGTTTGGAATGTGCTATGCACGAATGGCCACTGTGTTCCCCACCCTAATCTACTCCCTTTTAGAGGAGCATATTGTTGTAAGAGCAACACATCCTGAATATTAGCTATTGAACTAGTATTTCTTTCCTCCCCTTTTCCTGTTTGTGCTGAATTGTTCCAGCAAATGTATATTAAACAGAACAAGCTGTCAGAACCTGTGTGGTATTTAGTCTTGACATTAACGCATTTGATCAAACAGCAGTGTTCGCTCTCTGCGTCTCCAAAGGCAGCCCTTTTTGAGAATAGCTGTCACAGAGTATGACTGCAACTCCTTAGCTCTCTATTTGCAAGCACTGGAGGTGTGAAAGATGGCAGTGAATGGGGAGATAGTTAATCAATAACCACAAGGTCAGACAGACAGTGTCAGTTTTAGTGCTCCCTGTTAGGAAGCAGCAGCAGAGGATTTGTAGGGGCTTGTAAAGGCTTAAAGAAACACAAGGCTGCTGTGTGAGAAGGGTATGGAGCTCTCTTGGCTTTGGTAGAAAACAGAGACATCTGCTGGTAATGTCCCATATTTTTATTAATCGGAACAAGACCTGACAACCTCACTTCAATCCCACTCTTGAACAGGAAGATCCTAAAAATATGTTCAAATCAATTAGCATTGGCTTAATCGCTTGGTAGAAATGGGTACTACAGACCTGCATATGTATCAGCAGTGAATGCGCATATGATTATCACTGTATGCATATGAAGTGAAAATAGTACACGCTATTTGTAGGTGTGTATTTACAGATACAGTTTTTTGGAACCTGGATGGCAGGTACTGTGAAGCCTTGTATGAAACCCTTCTATTTTAACATGCTGCCATCTTTGGAAGTAATAAATCAACTTAGCCAAGTTTTTATATGGAAACTGAGCTCCCTATATATGTGGGAAGCAGGCAGTTGGCTCAGTCTCCTGAGAGGGATGGTACTTTAAGCAGATTAATTGTTTTTAACCCCCCTGATGTGTTAATAGTACAATACAAATGTTTCATCTTAATCATCTCTGTGTTAAAACTCCAACACCGTATCTTGAGCCACCTCTTTCCTGATGACTTAATTGATTAATTAGGCAATGTAATCCCCTCCCACCCTCTTCATAGCCTGGTTTGTAGCTTGATCAAAGCCACTTATTAACAGTTGTCTGCTCTCTCTTATGACTGTCAGGGTACTGGAGATGTAACAATTTTTTCTATTTTACCTGTTTGAATAAACAGCATCAGCAGTACATTATAACTAACTTCTTCCTATGCTTTCGTCTCATAAAGGGGAGAGACGATTTTAAGTTTATTGTGAAATGTTACTTATGAACTGTTTTTCTTCTTCCTGTCTTCTCACCTTCCTCTTAGGAGAAACAAAGAAATACGCCCCATTGGCATGGTTCCTCTCCTCCCTCAGTTTCCCCCCCTATTTTGTCTGCTTGGTTCCAAGTGGTTCAAAGTCAGGACCTTTTTATTGATGATAATCGTATGATTCCCTAGGTGGTAACTGCCAATATGCATCTTCAGCCTCCCCTCAACCTATAAAATTAAAACCAAGTATCTTGACTCTTTTTGCTCTCAGCTAGCAGTGTCTCTAGGCTCTCATTCTTCTCCCACAGCAGTTATGTTTTCTCCCTAGCACATGTTTTGTGATGGACATTTGTTCTGCTCTCTGAGAGTCAAAGGGAGCAAAAACCAAGAGATGATATGCAGCGAATCAGCAGCATATGCTTCAGCCAAAATCTTCTCCTTTATCCTCTTATCAGTTCTTAACTGCATTTTAATTTTTAAAACATTAACTTTAATTCAGGTAATTATTTTTGTTCATGATTATTACTCCACTCATTTATTTTTACCACTCATCTTTTGAGTCTAAAACTGCCATCTCATGTGTCAGTGACATCCTAATCAACTGTTATTTAATTACTTAATTTATATAATTAGCTAACAAAATGGCATATTATTTATTACCCGTCATACATGCTGACACATTCTTTGCTACAAGAAAGTTCTGTAGCTTTCTCAGAACAGCATTCTTTCTGGATATTGAAGGATTTCCCATCTATTTGCCAGAATTAATCAAGGAAGGTAATCTCTTCAGTTCATATGTTGAGTCTGTGTCAACAGTACAACATCAATGCCTAGGCTTTGTCGCCAACTACTACCTTCATCTCTGGTGTAGAAATCAGGCCTGGAATTCACTGAATAGGTCTGATAATTCCAGTTAGTTACTCCCACTTGCCCATTAATCGGACCCATGCAATTTCCCGCTATTTTTCAGTGCTTCGACTTCTGTTTCAGAAGTATGAAAGCATGGGAGGAGGAGGGAGAGGCATCAAGCACTGAGTTGGAGAGGAGAGAGGACCAACATTTTATAACCTTTCTTAAAAGATTAGGCCTAAATTTTAGTTGATAATGCAGACCTGCTTCAAGCTGCTTGTATTTTAGTGATCCAGTTTGTCCATTGTTTCTTATAGCAGTGTACACATTGTTAGCTGCTTTGCACTTATGTAGTGTAAGAAACATGGACAATATGACAATATGGATTAGTAAAAATTGTGCAGACAAGACCTGTGTATGTTTCCTACCACTATTCCAGGGGCCCCCAAAACTCGAATCCTTTGACACAGTAGGTGGCATTAAGCGAGTCATTCAGTGCTGTGTTGTGTTTTGCCATCTCAGAAATGGAAAAAGGATTTCCTAATTTATGGGCGTGTTGTAAGGCTTCATATAAGCAAAATAAACAAAAAATGCCACTTATTACTACTGATTTATGTACCTACCTGATAACTGTTGTTATTCCAGAGGCTAGAAGTATTTCTCACTTGTGTTACAAATGACGCAAAATTGAGGGTTTGAAATAGTTCAGTACTTATAATTTAAGTGGCCCATATAGAAATCTACAATATAAAGTAAAAATGGTCCAAAACAGTCATCGCAGTAATCTGTTTTCAGTTTTGGAAGTTTTAGAATATTGAAATGTTGCTTAAATATTTGAATATTGAAAGCTTCAAACAGCTACTCGTATAACACAAATATTTTTAATTTAACAGCTCTTTGGAATTTTTTGGTTGAAAGTATAATTTTTGACAAAAATTGTAATATTGGAAAATCCAGAGAATTCTACCATAGATTATAGTAGCAGGTTACAAAATCATGATATGTCTCTTATCCACTACATAATTCCCTTCCCTTGTTACAGGGGTGGCCAACCTGCGGCTCCGAAGCCACATGAGGCTTTTCAGAATTTAATATGCATCTCCTTGAATCTTTGCGCAAGCAGACAGTGACCAGCTTCCATTTGGTTGGCCTCCCCTGCCGTATTATGTATATAGGAACATACTTCTAACAGTATTTCACCAGCGAGATCGATATATCTCAGCATATAAGATTTTTTTTAAATATATTATTTAATAGGTTAATACATCTGTGCACTTTTTTTTTAAATAAAAAAGAAATACCCTTTCCCCTTTGAGGCATCATAAATATGTAAATGAGGTATATTTAATTGCTGCCTGGAGCTATGAACTCAAATGCTTGAGGGGAAGGAAGGAGGTAGACAAACAATAATGTACATATGGTAATATTTTTTTAAAAGAGAGCACAGCAGGCCTTTACCTTGGAAAAGAATACAGCAGGATAGACTCCCTATGTACTAAGAAACCAAAAGGTGATGGGAAAGGTTTGCTTACATGTATCCTTTTCGATGGAGTGAGCATGGATGGATATTAAATAGTATCATACAAAATCCTTAATTTATAAGTTTGTCTGTGTATGAGAGAGAGAGAGAGAGAGGTTTTGGTATTTGTGAAGACACCAAGTGAAATTCTCTCTTCCACCCAGCTTATTGATGTCTTTAATCCTTAGCAGCACCCCCTGCTAGTCTTAAAGGCTGCTTGTTGTGCTGAATCCTTCTATATTTTGCTAATATTGATATACATGAGACCAGCGTAAGCCCCACCAAAGTAATTTTCACTTGTGACTTGGTACAGAGCTTAATACTTAACAGGAGGCCAGTCATCTTCTGCCATATTGAGCCTTCTGTTACCTAAACACCTTTATATTTAAAAAACACCTTAGATATATACTAGTACACTTCTGTCAGTAAATTTCCCCAGGCAGACAAACCTTTAGTGTAGTGGTTATCAGTCTCGTTAGATTTGGGTACATACTCAGAGCACCCCTCGGGAAATGCCAGGTTTTAACTTTCGCTTATTTCTTGACTACGGAAAAATAACAGAGCAATTCTTCTGGTGCAAGAAACTCAAAAAGACCACAAGAAGTCAGAATATTTGGACCAACTGTATAGGTAGCAGACAACTTAGACACATTTTCGAGCATGAACTGCCCTTCTATAGGGCAACCTAAGAGTGGGCAGTTTGTGCCTAAAAGTTTGTCCAACTTCTCACTCAGCTAGACAGTTGGTCCAATAAAAGATGTCCCAAAAAATCCTGCTGGGTTTGTGGTTGTAGCTGTGTTGGTAGTACCTAGGTCATTATTCAGCATGTTTAAATTCTCTGTGCAATTTCAGGTACATATGGTATTCTTTGCTTCCCATCTTAAACAATTAAATGTTACTAGGGGCAAAGAAACAGCTTCCATGTTATTCCCAGACAACAAGAATTTGTGCTATAAGCTGGGATCCCATTAGCTGGAAGCAACTGAAAAGAAGAAAGACCTGAGTATGCTAATTGATCACTAAATGATTATGAGATGCCAGTGTAATATGGGCATGAAAAAGAAAACAGAACCTAGGAATTATCAGTTGATGTATTTCCAGTAGTGATGGGTTGCATCAATACTGTTGAACAAAGCAGCAATGAGACTTCCTCTGGAATGCTGTATACAACTAGTCACTCATGTTCAAGGAAGATAGATTCAAACTGGAATAATGCCAAAAAGGGCCAATAAGATGATCAGGGGAATGGAGAGTCTGTTTGTGAGAGGAAAATAAAAAAGAACTTGGTTTGTTTTAACAGAATGAAAGCTGAGTAGGAATATGGTTGCTGTCTATAAACATGTTGTGGGGGTAAACATCAGAGAGGGTGAACATAGCTATTTGTGCTCAAAGATAATACTGACATAAAATGGCCATGAATACATTTAAGTCAGATATTAAAGGAAGGTTTGTAACTAGCAGAGGAATGAGTTCCAGGAACAATCTTCCAATAGGCATAGTAGGGAATAAAACATAACATAAATGGACCACTTGAACCACTGATGATGGGGGAATGGATTCACTGACCAAGAAGTGTCTTCTTGGGTGGGTGATTTCTGCATGCACAGCCCTGCTCTTCCAAAAAAAAGGGTTTTGACAAATCTACAGTTCTTGGATAAAAAATAGTTTTAGACAAATAGAATAGTTCAGGTAGCAGCCATCAATCTCCATTTGCATTTGTGGTTAACTGGAAGCTAGATAATTTGGACAGTATTATATAGAGTTTCTAAATCAGTTTGTAAAATTCTTTGCAATCTACATGAAGGCAAGTCATTATTATTATCTCTATAGAATCCCCCTGCAGCCTCCCAGCCCAACAATATACTTCCAGCAGCATCACAGGAGTTTCCTGATGTTATTAGCTGACAGCTTCAGTGCCTGGTACATCCAGCTTTACACAAGAATCACGTTTTCTGGAAGTATTGAATACGTCTTTGCATCTGTTGCCTGGAATAGACGTTCTTTTCACATTGGCTTCCCATCTGTATGTGTGGCTTTATGGCAGTGAAAGTGTTAATTAAATCATGCCAAAGAAGGAAATGGTTCTCTCTTCCAAAATCAATTTAAGATACAGCATTTTGTTTATTGGCTACATAAGTAAAATTCTTCTGACTCCTTTAGAAGAAAAATGAAGCCTCTGGGTTTCAAATTTCCTTAGTTATAACAAAAAAAATTAAATGTGTGCATGGGTTTTAATGTGCTTTCTTCCATCTGTCCTAATGATCAATTAAAATGCAGATAATGTATTCTGGCTTTTAAGATGGATTGTTGCTGAAGTGGTGTCATGACTGGGCTAGCTTATCTCATGATAAATACTTTTGCTGTCCACGGATAGATTAAACTTCATGGCTCCTGAGGTTGTTTTGGGGGGTTGTGTAGACAGATAAGAATGGATTACTTGCTTTTAATAAAATGTATCAGTATGCATGTTCTAAAAGGTCCTTGGACAGTGTTTGTCTTCGAGAAGGTGGCACTGGCATAGTCTAATGATGATATTTGTTTATGGAAACTGGCTTTACTATTTCATGAGTATTGTAATTTATTGACAAAAGTGCTTTATTGAACCTTCTTGTGTCTAGAGTGTGGGGATGAGAAGTTTGAGCTGCTATTATAAGACCTCATTTACCTGTCTAGCAGAAAAGATTTCTTTCCTTGAGTCTAATCCGGCAGGAGCCATGAGAGAGCATTATCAGTTAGGTACAGAAATCTCAGACGGCTCGGGTGCGTGGGACACACACAGACCCCATGGTCTGGAATCCATCGTGCTGTGACAGTGATGCATTCAGTGCTTCCATCAAGGGAAAAACCATTCCCTTCCTGGGGGCAGGGCATTGACAGTACAGGCTTTTAGAGGTCCTCTAATTGAAGAGCTTTAGAGTGATGTGAGGTGGGAGTGGTAAAGGGTCAGCTTCTCTAACAAAACAAGCATCTGAAACATTTTTCTCTGTTTTTCATGTGTGTGGGGAGTGAGAAGCAGTTCTATCAGGGACAGCTCTATGATCAACAGAGCTGACTGCTAGATGCAATGGGAATGAAAGTTGGATTTACAAGAGCAGATATTGGTGTACGTGCTTGAGATCCTGTTGTGCCAGTATGGAGTTAGTACTTGGTACTAGAACCAATAAGCTATGTGAGAATGTGCGTTGCTGAATCTGTCTCCACTCTCCATTCTTATGTATGAGAATGTGTCTTCTTATAGTAATATAATGGTTCCAGTCTTGCAAGGACAGAAGACTCCATCAGCGGAGGTTTTGCGTTGCAGTGTGTAAATCCCGTGGCTCCGGTTCCACTACAAATACAAGGAAAGTGAATGAAAGGAAAAATGGAGAAGAGCAGGGTTCCCCACCCTATCCCCAGGAAAAGAGTTCTAGAAACAAAAGACTAATTTAAAAAATTGCAGTGTATACTAGCTGATAATGTGAAATATGGACAGAAATTGCTGATTGTAATCCAGGATTTCATATTTCTGGGCAACTATTCTGCCAATACAGTAAAAAAGGTAAATTAGGCCAAAAGGAAATCTGTTAAATTTAATCTACAGCTAGTGCATAAGGGCTGCATGGCTTGTTTGTTTACCTGTGTTTGCATTGCATTCCTGTGGCCTTAAACGGAAACTTCTTTGGGGCCACAGTGGTTTAAAGGCTTGAATGTAAACCTGACTGGGTATTTGTTCTTGGCTCTGTAATAATTAGGGCCATGAGTGACACTCCCAGCTACAGCTAAGAATTCACAATGAGATGTACTTGTTAATCTTGTCCCTTCTGTGTCTCTACTTTGGTCTCCAATTTTAATTCTTTACTTCTATTTTTACCACCACTGAAAATTAATTCTGTGCTGATGTTAGTATAGCAAGTGCTTGTCCCAGGGATGGTCATGATGCCGCCTCGTGGCTGCTCAGCCCTTTGCAACCTGGCTCCCGTTGGGGCCCTCTCCCCTTTACTTGCCCACCACGCCTTGATGATGTTAGCTTGTTATAAAAGGGAGGCTGCCCCAGGGCTTCCCAAACCTGGTCTTACTCTTAGTACCACAGGTGCTCATGGTCATTGCCTTGAGGGCTAGTTTTGTGTGCTCCATCCTCCCCAGTACCCACTCCCATGCCTTGCAGGTGATTTGCTAACACTGCACTCTGCCCTCCAGGAGGCCCCAAGTGCTGCAGCTTCCCTTGGTGCACCGTAGTCCCCACAGGCACTGGAACTTCTCCCAGCACCTAGTCCTTCCTGGGCTCACGCTCGCTCTCTCTATGGGCCTCAGACCTATCTTGTCCAAGGCCTGCTCTGACTCCTCACTCCACCCCACAATGGCTGTCTCCTTCTGGGCCTCAGGCCCGCTGTTCTTCTGGCCCCTCTTCCTCTCTTTCACTGGGCCAGATGCTTCCTCCTCTTTGCCTCCCCTTCAGGCCCTTCCACAACCACTAGGCATCACCAGTCCTCTCAGGCTATTGCCTCTGTCCCCAGGCCTAGCCGTTCCAAAGCCTGCCTCATCTATCTCGGGCACTGCTCTGTTCAGTAGCTGGGCTCCAGGCACTTGGGCCCTCTACCTCTGCTGCCTCTCTCCAAACTATGGGCTCACTTGCTCCTGTTCCCAGGCCTATCTCTTCCAAGGCCTGGCCTGTCCATGGCCTCAATGCTGCATACCCCAGCTCTGCTGCCAGGAGCTCCTCTCCTCGTGGCTCATGAGGCTAGATTACCTGACCAGCTCAGGCCCTGGGCTTATGTGACTTAAGCCTGGCCCCCCTCTGGTCAAGTGAATCTCTGATTAGCCCTCCTCACCGTCAGTCCCCCCGCACCGCCTGTCTTCTAGCTATGGTATGTACCAAGTGGCATCCATAAACATAATTTGGCATGAGTGTGGGTGGCAAGGTAGGGAAGGGTCAGAGGTCCTCAGTTTTTTCTTTACTACATCATCATAATTCCTCCGTGTTGCTTGTCAGCTGATGGTTTTGTACTGCTGCACTGACATGAATTGAATCATATCACATGCAGGCAAGATGATGATGACACTCATTTCCCAGATGTGGACAGTGAGGTTCACAGAGTTTGTGAAGATTGCACAGCAAGACAGTGGTAGAGCTGGGAATGAAAAATGAGAGTCCAGGAGTTTCTAAAAGACTGATTTGAGGTGCTGAAGTAGGGACACCCAGAAGAGCCCAGAAATTCAGAAGGTGGATGCTGCTCAGCACTTTGACCTGAATATGAGGCCTCAGTCTCATAGCACTGTATCCCAGTACTGGGCTTATTACTAGCATAATTCCTTCCAGAACCATTTTCCAATGATCCAGTTTAATACCAAGGTTATCTTATCTTGTAATATTAAAGTACTCTGATTCAAAGCATATCTGAGCAATATTTTGGACAAATTCCTCTAAATTGACAATTCATAATCCCAAATCCATGTTTCCTGGGCATGTAATGTGGTACACAAGTTATGTAATACTTGTAATACTGTGGAGAAGTATTTTCTCCTTTAGGAAAATTAAAAAGAGTAATACAATTTAGACTTTTGTTTGTATGGCAGTGTGTTCAAGAGTTTATTGGACATTGTAATCAGTTTGTCTGCTTCATTTTAGCACCATTTGGTATAGCAATTCTTTTTTACTGGTTTCACAGAAGTTCCCAGTGGAGTTTGCTGTACCTGGTGAGGTATCATCATGTGACTTTACTGTCATTGTTGCATTTAAAATAATGATTCTCTGCCTTTGAATACCATGTCCCTGCCCTCTGCTTATATTCTTCCATTCCACAAAATAAGATTACCTAAACCTCTGCTACATGTTACATTAATGGTCTTTACAGTAGAATTGGATGAAGAGTATAGACTTTATTCAGTGATCTTTACTGTTCTTTTTATCTTTCAGATTGAGGGATTTTAATGGCTTTCAGGTAGAAGCCAAGTGGAGACAATCAAAATGAATTCTATGGACAGGCACATACAGCAGACCAATGACCGGCTGCAGTGTATAAAACAGGTAAGCTGAACCTGGAGACCATGACTAGCTATAATTTTAATTGCCACTGCAATTGTAAGCTGTGCTGTTCAGGTCATTTAGTTGCTTTTGTGGTGAATGTTTTTGTCTTTTTTTTCTGAGGGTCTGGGAGACATTCCAGTCTGGATGAATGGACAATGTCTCCTGCAAGAGTTGCTCTATAAAACTCAGGACATAACTTTTGGAACTCATCATCCCTGAGAGTCTTAAGCTTGCATTAATCAGTATTCTCTTGGGAAGCTAAATCAGTGACCCCCTTCATACCCTCCCTTCCCCCCCCAATCCCCCCCAACAACAACAACAAGCAAACTAGGAATTAATTTATTTTTTGTAGAGGTTATTTTTATCTACTTGTTCATGTTCTGTCTGTTTTATGGGGGGTTGTGTTTTTCTAGAAGATTTTTTTCAAGCAAATAGATTATTTTAAAGTACTGTAGAAGGATACTTTTGGTCTGGAAGTTTGTGTTCATTTGTTAATCACTGGCATGGTGAGCTGAAAATACCTGCTCTTCGGGGCATATGTTAAAGTCTTAAAAGTTATGACTAAATCGGCTCATTTTCTCCCCTATTTACTTTTTGAGAACAGAGACTGGGTCAAAAGAGACTAGTTCCTGGGGTTGGGAATGGAAGTTCACCTCTGAACTGCTCGTCCAAATCTAGTCTGCGTCAGTCATGACTGAAAGTTTTTGTGTATCACGTGTTAGGAATTTTGGGACCCGAGGCTGACTCCTTGGGCATGTCCACACATGGAAGCACATGTGCTTGTAGCAGCTCAAATAGAAGCAGTGCAAATTTGAGCCTGGGGCTTTTTGCCTCAGTGCATGTGCCCAGACATGCACTTTGGTGTGGGTCAAATTGTGCCACTTGGGGCAAAATAACCCTGCCTGCCTCCTCCCGGATCTGCAGCCAGGGGGAGCTAGAGGCTGGGGCTAGCACCTGTGCTGGCCCCAGCAGTATAAAAAGCTGCCCTGTGCTGGCCCCAGCAATATAAAAGCTGCCCTGTCAAGTAGCTCAGGGTTACTTGCTCTCAGGAGCTTCTGGGGACCAGTCAATTGGTATCTGGGGACACTAGCCCTTGTGCTAGCTAGACCGCTGAAGCAGCCCGGAGAGTTCCCTGCACCCTCTACCCACTGCAGCAGTCTGGCAGTGGGGGCTGCTGCTTGGCTGTAACCTGCTGTGCACCTGCAGCAGCATGTGACCCCAAGGCTGCACACCTGCCAGGCATTGATGGAGACTGCACAGAGGGTCACAGCAACTGGGACCTGGGCTCTGTGCCAGGTAAGTTAGGGGTAGGGGGAGCCAGAGGAGCAGGGGTGCTACTGAGGGTTCAGGGGACCATAT
>NW_017728994.1:16540428-16590358 GCF_001723915.1 Gavialis gangeticus | reverse complement strand
GGGGGGGGGGCGGGGGGGGGGGGGCCCCCCCGCCCCCCCCCCCGCCGCATGGCTCCAGCCCCCCCTGCTTGCCTTCCTGGGTGCAGCCCCCTGCCCATCTCCCTGCTCAGCTCCAGCCCCACTGCTCAGTCAGTGTCCAGCTCCAGCCCCGCCACTTGCCTCCCTGCTTGACTACTGACTCCTTGCTCAGCCTGTGCCTGGCTCCAGCCCCCCTGCTCAGCCCGCATCTCGGTGCAGCCCCTTGCTCACCTCCACACTTGGCTGCAGCCTCCTCACTCAGCTCCAGCCCCCCTGCTTGGCCCACAGCTTGCTGTGGCCTGCTCACATGCTCCCTACCTGGCTGCAGCCCCCTCATGTGCTCCCCACCCAGCTGCATGCCCCCCCTGCTCACTTCCCACCCAACTGCAGCCCTCCCTCATGCTCCCCACCCAGCTGTAGCCTCCTTGCTCGCCCCCTGCCTGGCTTCAACTCCCCTGCCTCTGCAGCTTACCAGCAACAGCAGCCGTGCTCTTGGCCTCATGGCCCAGCGCCTCTGCCTGGCGGGGGGAGCACAGCTCATCCCCAGCCACCAGGTATCCTCATGGCCTCTGCCACAGCATGCTGCTGCAGCCCAGCTTCGCGCGGTACAGGCCTTTGTGCTTTTGGGCTGCTCTGGCCTGTCACCCAGGGCTGTGCGCTGCTTGCAGGACCGCCAGCCACACTAGCCCAGGTCCTGCATGCATGATCCCTGTGCTGTACAACTGGGCATCTTCAGTGCATGCAAGACTAGGGTCGGTGTGGCCAGCGGCCCCACAAGTGGTGCTCAGCCTTGGGTGACAGCCCGGAGCTGCCCGAAAGCACGTGGCCCAATGCCGTGCCGAGCTACAATGTGCTGCTGTGGCCCAGCAGAGGCCACACAGATACCTGGCAACTACAGCCAAGTGACAGTGCCCCCCCGCCGTGCAGGGGGGCTGAGCTACGAGGCCAAGAGCGCAGCTGCTGTTACTGGTAAGCTGCCGGAGGGCTGCAGCCAGGCAGGGGGTGTGCAGGGGGGCTGCAGACTGGCAGGGAGTACGCAGGGGTGGGGGCTGCAGCTGGGTGGGCAGTGCGTGGGGGGCCGCAGCCACGTGGCGGGGAAGCGAGCAGGCCGCAGCCAGCCCCAGGCCAAGCGGGGAGGTGTAGCCAAGCGGGGAGCTGTAGCCGAGCAGGGAGGTGAGCGGGGGGCTGCACCCGGCCACAGGGCGAGGCGGGGGGCTGCAGCCATGCAGGAGGGTGGCCGGCAGACCCACCCTCCCGAGCTGCCTGCCCATGGTCCACCACACCCTCATTAGTCTCCCTCACTCCTCCAGTTCTCCCCACCCCCTACTAACCTGGCATGGAGCCCAGGTCCTGGTCACTGCAGGTAGCGTGCTTCAGCACCTGGGAAAGGACCAACCACAGAGACACTCTTGCAGGCTACCAGAGCATCTCTTTGGAGGACCGAAGGGCTTTGAGACAGTGTGAGACGCACATGTGTGGATGCGCTTCCTGAGGGCAAATACCTAGATCACAGAAACTGCAGTCTTATATGACACTAATTGGCCTCAATTTGTCAGTCCCTGCAGAGAGGCCAAGAACTGAAGGAGTACACAGAACAAACTTTACCTTGTTTTTTGAGTCTTAAAAGCAGATCTTTAGGTCAGGTTGAGACAAATTTGTGGGCCTGAACAAAGGATGTTATTCTGTACCTATTCCAGAGATAAATGAAAAATGTTTTTTTTCCAGAGCTGCCAATGTTTTGTATGCACGGAACTGATTTATTTTTATAATAATCTAAAGGAAAATTAAATTAAGTCTTTTCCAAGGACTAAGAGAACAGTTTTTGGCTCTGAAGTAGATATTTTGTCAGTTAAACCACTTGTACCACACCCAAACACTTCTGCTTTGATTTGGTTACATTACTTTTGTTTCTATAAAACAGTTTAGTGACCAGGAAGGGGAGAAAGGAAGGAAGAAGGGCCAACCTTCCCAGCCTTCCTGGGATATTCCCATTTCTGTTTTCAATGGATGTCACCTGGAAGACAAGTGAAAGCCCTTCAGAGTTTTCATTGCTGTAGGTTACCGCACATGAACACAATTATTTTGTAGACAAAGGAAGGAAAAGTGGCCACCCTGAAAGAGCAGCCTCCTGCTGTGGAATAGATGTGGGCTGACAGCCCTTCACTTCTTGCAGAGGTAGGAGTAGGTGAATTCTGCCTATCTAAATTTGAACTCTGTTGCTTATTTACTTTCACCCACTAACAACTGTAGTCAGGCAAGCTAGCAGCTGCACGCAGAGCATGTACACAGAGTTATAGCTGTTCAGCAGAAGCTGCTGTGCTTTGGGTTTTGTTTATGATGAGTAATATTTTTTCCTTGAAGAAGCTAGCCTGAAAATAGCTCCCTTCGTTTTTCACAGGTTTAGTAATGGCAATTTTAAAACCTTGTGCAACCTTTTATTATAGTGAAAAGAGATTACGTAAACTGGCTCTACCCTACTGGCTCAGTGCTGAGAATTTTTTGCCATCATGAAAAAATGCCTGAACCTCCACAGAAGTCTTGCTTTAAAAACACTAGCTGGGTTCACTGTTAGTTTGGGACAGATCCTCAGCTGACGATGAGCAGATCAGCAGATCTCCCTTAATGGACCTGAGCCATTTGAAAGCTGAGGATCAGACCCACATACCTGTTCTTTTGTGCTGCCATCCCGGTGTACGTGCATTGTCCATTAGCAATCATTGCAGTGTCAGACATTCACCACCTCTCTTGTTTACTCCACTTTCTCCCTAGCCAATAAGCAAAAAAAGTAATGTTGTCCTTGTTTTAAAAAGGTGTGTGCTTTGCAAGACCCTTACAAGGTCAGAAATAGGGAAGACATTGCAAAGAAAGGCAGGTGAGGAGAATTCAGAAATTATTCCCTGGCATTTAGTATCTACACATTTTATAACCTTGCTGGCAGCTAGTGGCCCATGCAGCCAGTCTGAGAGCTGTCTGGTGCACTCTCTGCCCCTCACCCCAACCCCTGAGAAATGCTATAAATGGTATTCTGTGTGGCTTTTTAACTGGATCGGGTTTCAACAGAGGGTCAGCACAGGTTTCTTTTTCCCCAGTTCTCTCTGTTTCTGGGACACTCACAATATCCTTTCTAGTTGATCTCTGACTCCTGGTTCAGAATCAAAGTTTTTGTTTTATCTTTTCTGTTTTTTTCTGTTTGTGTTTTTTGTAACAAAAGAAACAAAATCTGTATATTGATTAACTAACAGGGAAATGAGGTGTATGAATTAAAAAAATAGTTTCAGAAGAAGTTAAAAAACAGAAGATATAGAAATAGTGTACATTAGCTCTTAAAAAAAATAACCAGCCTCTGTAAAAAAACAAAACAAAACACAGTAACAGCTTGTGTGGTCTTTCTGGAGCTCTGATTACTACAATATACATGGGAGTATGTGCTCTACAACCAACGATACAGTTTTTTCAGTGTTCAGTGGGGAAAAAAAACAATAAGCAATATCCTTCCTTGACACATGCAATTA
Organism: Gavialis gangeticus; assembly: GCF_001723915.1. NCBI lineage: Eukaryota > Metazoa > Chordata > Crocodylia > Gavialidae > Gavialis > Gavialis gangeticus. The sequence goes on along the minus strand of NW_017728994.1, from coordinate 16,586,828 downwards.
ATTAATGACAACACAAAGGAGAGTTGTAGGTGGACTGATGGCAGACTAAAATATTGAGGTATGAAGGCTTTTTTTTTCTTTCCTTTAGGTATGGTAAAATGTGTGAATTTCAGGCTCATCAATGGTGCTGACCCAATAGCCCCTACAAACTGAAGTGCTCTGTTTAACCTTGGGTCTTTTACAGCACAGGAAATGTATCTTAGCCCTGGCTGGAAGGCCCATGCAGAGCTGAAATGATAATTTAATTTTCATGCTGTATTCAATCTATTTCTGGGAGTGCTTGTGAATGATGAAAACTCTGGCATCTTTTATAAGGTGAATATTTACCAACAAAGGGAATTGCCTCTTCTCTTCCAAGCAGCCAAGTATCTTCATTCAGAGTGGAAACTTCCAGGAACTTAGAATCAGGATTCGGTTTGAACTAGCCCCTAGGCAGAAAATAAAAAGACTGCATATATTTCAGGCTGTTTCCTTAGCAGTCCTGCCAACTCCATTGTAATATGTATGTGTGTTTTTTAACTCATAATACACTTACAGTAGTTCAGCCAATTAAATGATGACTTCAGTCAAATATGTTTTGTTCATTTTGCAAAACTATGGGATTGATGATCACTCACAGCTTTAAAAATCTAAATATAAAAAGTTAGAGGTGCTCCATTATAAGGACTCCATGATTTGGTAGCCTGTTTGAACTGACCCTGTGTATAAAGGTTTTATACATCTTTTGCCATGTGAAAAGGTCAGAAAATCCTTTTTTGTAAAAATTGCAAATAAACTGCCCCCTGACATCTTGATCCAGTAGTAACGATTGTCTTCCTGATGCATGTTAAAGTTATACTGAAATAGCTATGTTTAATTCCAGTAACAGGTTAAAGGAAGTAGCTACATGGTCCCTGGTGTCAGGGGTATTTTGCTGTGGTGGGAATGGAGAATGGTGTTTTCACTGCACCAGGGTGCATTGAGCAATACCTCATCAAGCAATGCTGTATCACTCAATGACCCCGACTTAATGGGAGGAGGCACACATCACATTGCTGATTTCTAGAAATAGATTAGCATTTCTCCCCTTTTTTCCTTCAAGAGAGAGCTTGTTGAATTGCTACAGTTTGAATGCTGTATAGTGCCTAGCCAGCCATTCAGCAGATGCATGCTGAAGGTTCTAATTGCTGTGTATTTTTGTTGATTTTTTTTTTCTCTTTCAGATTGGAAACTAACCTTGGAAACACAGTCTCTTTTTTTCCCTTTCGTGCTTGTTTTCTTTTTAATAAATTGTAATTCAGTGGAAAATAGGATTTTTCACATGTTTACAGAACTTGCATTAGTGCAAAACCCTGATTATTTTTTTGTTTGGTTAAAAACCATATCAATAGACATTCAGAAGTCATAAAATGATTCTGGACCTGTGTTTCTACTAGTATTTGATACACAGTGGTACAAATTGATGGAGCAAAGATCCCTGACCTAGCCCCTGCTCCCAGCGCTGCCGCACCTGTATCAGCACTGGGAGCGGGAACTCTGCACTGCTGCCACTTGCCCGCTGGCATGGGATGTGGGCATGGCAGCGGTGGGAGTGGGGACAACATCCTGCTACTGCTTGCCCAGCCAGCACGTGGAGGGGCGCAGGGAGGGGGTGATGCAGGCACAGCAGCACTGGGAGTGGGGGCTATGATTTGCTGCCGCTTGCCCCTTTCCACCCAGAGCTAGCTGTGCCTGCATCCCCCCTCCCCCTCCTCCCTGCCCCTAGCTGGGCAAGTGGCAGCAGGACAGAGCCCCTGCTCCAAGTGTTGCTATGCTTGCATCCCATGCCCCCTACCCCCTCACTACCCCAGCTGGACAGCTTGTCTCAGCCCCAGCCCCAATCCCTTCCTCCCCCACATCCCTTCCCACCTTCCTCCCCCAACCCCAACAGACTTACTAGCTGGAGGCAGCTGTGTCAGCTGCCTATTTAGTCTATGGCCGAATCACCAAAGCCTTTTCCAAATCAATTCAAATCAGTTTGGAGCTTTTAATTGGTCTCCCAATTCAATTCAGATTCGGAGATTTGGTCCCCAAATCAGGCCGAATCTCCTCCAAATCCACCTGAGCTCCTTACCACCTGTTTACACCTGATAGGAGGGGAATCATTATCATTTGCTCACTTGTGGTGAACAAAGCTTCACACAGCCCTAGTGCACATTATATATAAAAGAGCTTTATCTTTTATATTGTATGTATAGATATATGTAGAGAGGGAGATCTATATATAAAGATAGATAGATAGATAGATCTCCAGAGGGTCAAAACTTGTGTTACTGATTGAATGTTTCACTAGAAGTATTGGGGTAGCTGCAGTTCTTCCATTTTTTCCCTTTGAGACTTGTACAGCTACAAATCCTTTGGCAACTTCCTGGCTCAGGTTATTGGAACATCCTGCTTCTGTGGTTAAGTATGTTTAGGAATAGCTTTGCCAGCAACAGACCTGCGGCTCCTGGCTTCTGAAGCACATTTATAGAGTTGCCGATCAATATTCCTGCTACATTAGATCTTTTGTCTTGGAGGATCCTCCATCTCCCAGCCCAATGCACCAGATCAGGCCCAAGTCTCATGGCCCCAAGTGGCATGTCACACCTGTGCCCGTGGCCCCCCCATGCCAAATCAAGCCCCAGTCCCACATGCCAGATCATGCCCAGCCCCGGCCCCACGTACTGAATCAGTCCCCAACCCCCCCAGTCCAGATTCATCCTTGGCTCAAGCGCCATGTATCAGATTGAGTCCCAGCTCTGCATACAGGGCCATGTCATCTGGCCCAAAGGGCTTGAAAATTTGGCAGTGGGGGAGAGTGGCAATGTTACTTGCCACTGGTCCCCTGCTCGCAAATTTCTGGATCCATGGGGAGCCCTGTGGGCCAGGTTACATTGCTTCACAGATGAGATGTGGCTCATGGGCTGGAATTTGAGGACAGTGACTTGAGGTAACCATTTCCCCTGGGCTGATGCTAAAAAGGTATGTTGGTAAATAAAGAATGCTTTTTTTGACAATACTAGAAACATATGCAGGGAATTCTTTCATTAGCAGCAGAACTGCTCTCTGGAGTGTGTATGTGAACTAGCTGGTAACATGTCTCTGACCTTTGTCATCCTGTTTCTGGCTCCTCCATTAAATCACATATGTTTGCCACTTTCTTCATTTCATGTAATTATAAACATTAGTTCTGTAACAATTTCATGGGCTGCAGACAGCAGATAAAATTAACGTCATTTACATGCGTCCACAGGAACAATAGAAGTGTTAAAAAAAAAAAGTCAGGAAATTGCAAAAAAAAGTTGAAGCCCTCTTTCTTTTTACTAGTTTTCTCTTCAGTTAAATATGTATATATTTAAGGAGACACCTGAGCTCCTTACCACCTGTTTATACCTGATAGGAGGGGAATCATTATCATTTGCTCACTTGTGGTGAACAAAATCCGCACTAAACTGTAGGTAAGTTGAGAATGTTGTGTAAGCACATGTGAGGCAAGTAGGTGTGATGAGGAAAAGGGATAGACATGCCAGTGATGGATGTGCCAGTAACTTCAGAGTATGTAAGATTTATAAGAGAACACAGCTTTTCACTATTCATTGCATAGTCAAGGTGGAGATTGTTTCTCGGCATTCAGTTATGTTCAAGGATTGTTAATTGGGTACCGTGTTTGCCTTTTCATTTTTCACTGTTGTGCCAAGTAGATATTCACTGTCTACTAAGCAGCTGATTCATATACCCTATTTAAGTCTCAGGCAGTGGTTAGCAATGTTCTCTAGCAGCAAACCAGAATGACCTAAATTTTGGTCAGAGGCAGGGCAGTGCTAGGATGTGGCTGCTTCCTTCCCCTTGCTGCCCTGCTACCGGAACACCCCAGTCACTGCAGGGCTGTATATTGCCAACCTTTGTGATGAGGGGAACAGTTGCACAGCTTTGTTACATGCCCTGCTTGCTATATGAGAAGGTAACCTGATTTTCATTGGCTTAATAATTCAGTTTCCAACAATGTATTAAGTGTTATCATTTACAAAATGATAATTGTTTTGCTGCAGCTCTTAAAAATGGACATTATGTGAGCCATTCAAATACCCAGACCTGCAAATAGATTACAGTTCAAATTCTCAATGCACATAATTGCCTCAGGAGACTAAGCTGTACTTTGTGAGGGTATTGAAAACATACCTCTCTAGACTCTCATCTGAGTAGAACAAGCTGTACTGGGAGCTTCTGATGGCCCTGCTGTTAGTCAGGGAATCGCATCTCTTCACACCTGTCACTGACAAAGCTGTACTTTCAGAAGTCTCCAGATATAGTCTTAGACTTTTTCAGAATCTACCCCCCAGTTCTTATTTCTAATACTTGTTCCTGCAAGTTCTCAAGATGTCTTACATTTGGTGCCCCCTGCTCACGATAGACCAGTAGTTTCCCAACTCTCTTCTAAGGAATCTTGGGGTTCTGCCATAGGTCATTACTAGGGACTCTGCCAAAAGACTGGAGATAACGGTGGAGTGGGCCAGGAGCAGTGTGCCACCATTGCCGGGCCAGGCCACCTGACTCTGCCTCAGCTCACAGGATAGGGGTAGGAGCCCATGGCAGAAGAAGTGGTATGAAAGGGCTCTGTAACTGCCATAGATCTAACTAGCTTTCTAAGGAGATGAAGGTGATCCTGAAAAGAGAGAGAGCCCTCCTGTCAACCCTGGTGTGCTCCCTCCTGAGAGTGTAGAAAAAGTCTTTGTGATTCTAGTAGAAATATTTTATTTCTATAATATTGTTTAAATGTTGGAGGAAGGTAGCTGGAAGGTGTTGTTGTTTTGAAACAAGCAAAATGGCCATTTGATACACAGCCTGGTATAATAGACAGCTGCTTCCTCAACTGAAAAGGGATAGGAGCAATAGACTGTTTCCTGTTACCCCCTGCCACACATTTTTGAAGAAGAAACTGAGAAGAAAGAGATGTTCCCTTCCTGCAAATATATAAACTGTAGCAGTCAGTGGGTTAGAGACTAAAGGAGGGTCATTTCAGGGGGCAGGATCGCTTCCTGTTTGGATGGAGAGGTTGCAAAGGTAGTGAGGATGGCAGAGCTGCAGAGAATTGGACTTGCAAAAGAAGTGTTTTTCATGGGTTGGTCTCTGTGCCCCTAACACCCTGATTACCTAGAAGGTGGTCCCATTCTCCTGCTCTGGGGATCATTATTTGGCCATTGCTACTGGGATCTCCTATTTTGTAAGAGGCATTATGGCTCAAGAGAAGAGAGACAAAAGGAAATCCCAAAAATCCCATCTCAGAGCTTTGGAGGTTACTCTAGATACCAGCTTATTCTGTGAACAATGTGGACAGGCTGAAATTGGGAGCTGGGGGGCAGGGGGGAGTCAGTGTCAGAAATATGGGTTTAGCTGCCTTGGTCTGTGTACCACAGTTGGTGCTGAGGAGAGAGTGGTGCTACAAGCAGTTCAAAGTTTGGAGCAGTGCACTGGGTAGGTAATGTCAGAGCCAGATGGTTTAGTAAACAAGCATTTTGTTTAACTTAAAAATAAAATCAGAAGGTAGAAGCCAAGGGAGCTACTGAAAGGAAGGCGTAATTTGACTGAAAAAGGTAGCACCATTTTAGAGCTGGGCCAGTCTGGGGCACAAATAGTTCAAGAGACCACCAGAAGTTTCATGGTCTTGAGAGTCTGTGTTCTTACTCTGGCTCCAGAACTCAAGAGCCAACCTGGTTTCCCCTTGCAGAGTGATTTGAATGAAGGGGAGTCCAGAAACACACGAGCAGTCCACTTTTCCCACCCCCACTTCCTAGAAACAAGAGTAAAAATGAGAAGCAACAGCTCATGGCCTCCCTCTTGTAGGGCTGGAGCTTTAATTGATGAAACGTTTTTTTTAATTTTTTTAATTTCACTTTAAAAAGAGTGTCTAAAATAAATCCTGTGAATCACGTTTTTAAGATGTTGCTTTGTGGAGCTCTTAGACTGTATGGATCGTCAAGAGACCGCATTTTTTGTTCTGAAGCAGTCCTATTCTTAAAACTTTACACACAGATAGAAAGAAGCAAAGTCCCTGTGACTGCTACTAAAACACAGGAAAATAAAATGTATGCAACTGATCCAATATATTTAATGTTTGATGTAAATCTGTTATTTTTCAAGGCAATCGGTGTCCTTAAAAATACAGTAAAAAATCATTGGTCTAATGCAGGGGTGTCATACTCATCAGGCCCTATGGAATGGGCTGGATGAGGGTTGCTGGGCTGGTTTGCAGGCTGGATTGGGACAAGTCCTGTGTGCCACATGCAGTGCTTGCAGCACCGGGCCCATCCTGCATGCCACAGGTAGTGTGTGGTGGGCTTGCTCTGCACACTGTGCATAGGCTGGACCCAGCATTGCATACAGCACAGGGGGTCCGGGGTGCAGGCTGCAAGCAGTGTCCCGCTGGACTGGCCCTGCAGGCTAGTTCCAGCATGGCCCAATTCCAGCTGATCTTAGAGGCAGCATACAGTGCTCACCCTAACCATTTGACCCCCTGTGCTGCAGGCAAGGGCCGAGATTGGCATGTGCCTCTTCTGGTGCATGGGGTCAGTCTGGAGACTCAGAGTCCGGATCATATAGCTCTATGCGCTGGATCCCTCTCACGGGCCATATGTTTGACATCCCTGGTGTAATGGATGGAACAAGAAAATTGGAGCCATTACCAGTACCTATTGCTGACTCTGTCATTGTGTTGGGGACCTCAGTCAACCACTATTATTTTCAGTTTCCCTTTTTGTAAACAGCATGGCAATATCTTCTCATTTAACTGCTATTGTCTTTAAAACACTTTGAATAAAAGGTCCTATATTACTAAATAATATTACTGAGAACTTGTGTAGTAATTTTCAAAGAACTGTGGAGATATCAGCTATGAAAAAAGCAATACGTTAAAAAGCAAAATAGCTGTTTGTGAATGTTACCATTTCAACTTCAAATAATTTGCATATGTAAGTATTAATGTGGAACTGAGCAGCCCGAGAATCTTCCTGACCAGTTTTCTCCAAACAGATTACTATTAAAATACAACGTGTGGGTAGATTCTTGTCATGAAGGCAGTTAAACAAGTGTCTGCAGCAACTGAGCTGCTATTCCCATGAGTAAAATCTATTGAATATGAATAAAATCCATTACTAACTTTACCTAATGTAAATATTTAGATCAACATTCAAATGGTACAGCCTGCTGTATTTCTGAGGGAAAGGCTAACTAATGCTTTGAGAAAATCAGCTCAAATGTGTCAAGATATTTAAACTGAAACTGTCCTACTAAATGGCACAGGCACTAGAGAAGGAAGGTCCCATATTAAATTGGCCCCTAGAATGAGGCAGACACCTCTTAACCTCTGCCAGGGTGTTCTGTTTTTTATGCTGGTTGACTAACAAGAGAGGGCAATAGGCAATATTCACTCAACCACTAAGAGAAAGGAGTGAAAGTTTGATTCACCCACCCACAGAGTTCTATTAAAGTGGCATACAACAATTTGTACATGTTGCAAAATCTGGAAATATTGAGAAGGAGCAAGGATCCTTGCAGTTTCTTTCCCCCTCTCCCCACAAATGAGCTGCGGTTATGTCCCACGCCCCACCCTGCTCCATCTGGGCAGCATCTGCCCCAATCCCACTCCCTCTTGCACTGCAGGGACCTCGATCGGGGCACCTCTGCCCCCCCACACCCATTTCCTTCTCCCTCCCCTTCCACCACAACAGACTTACCAGCCAGACACCACTTTTTAAGCTGCCAGGCTGCATATCAGAAATCGGATCAATATCGGCCAATATGCCTCCTTAAAAATTGGCTATTGGTATTAGCCCGCAAAATCTCTATCGGTACACCCCTAAGACCCACATGACTTTAGGTTCTAAGATCTGAATCCAATACTCACTCTAATAGTCAGAAGAGAAGTGGCCTCAAATTTGTGGCAACACCTCATTCTGCTCAAGAGCAATCACTCTTTCCAGTGAGAACACTCTACCCTCTCCAGTCTCTGCCTTGGTTACCAGCACTGTCTGCTGAATGGTAGTACTCAAACTGGAGCTCTTTATTTCTTTCACATGAGTAGAGAGGTCTGATTTATGCCTTCTCTTCTGCCTCCTGGAAGATGGAGGAAGTAAGCAGGTGGTCACTAGTATATTCTCTGACACACAAGGCAGCATAGGGAGTGACAAACACCTGGATTACCACTGTAGATGTTGGACTCTTGGGGTCGGCAGAAGCAGTGCTGAGAGGAGGGCTACAGGGGGGCTGCAACCACCCCAAAAATCACTGTAGACCCCCCCAACCCTTCCTCCCAGCACCACCACTGCCTGGCCCAAGCACAGCCCAGGCCAGCCCCTGCCAGGAAGAACTCTGGCCCCAGCCTGCCCCGCCTAGCTCCCCTTCCCTTCTACGACAACAAACTTACCAGCTGCACACGGCTTGCCAAGCTGCTGGGCTATGCTCGTCACCACCTACATGTTGTGCTGCGGCTACACACATGCACAGGGCATTAATAGGCCACATAAGGCTGATTTCTGATACAGTCAATTTTTTTTTATATCGGTGCCGATCTGATATCAGACCGATGTATTGGTGCACCTCTAGTTGGTCTGTTTGGTAGGTCACAGCATTGTAAAATGCATGATGTGTTTGTTGTTATAAAAGAAATTACACTTGTGTTTTATATTCTAATAGGAGAAGACACTATTGTAGATATACAGAGTGTACCGTACTGAGGGTGCAGGAATGAACCATTCTAATGTGCAGGAAGACAGGCAAGTATGGCAGAAGACCAGCTTGGCTTAGCAGGGAACTCTTCAGTGAGATAAAACACAAAAAGGAAGCTTACAAGAAGTGAAAATTTGGGCAAACGACTAGGGAGGAGTTATGAGAGTATTGTTCAAACATGCAGGGATGAAGTCAGGAAGGCCATTGTGCAACTGGAGTTGCAGTTAGCAAGGGACATGATGGGTAACAAGAAGGGTTTGTCAGTACATAGGTCAGCTGCAAGAGGCAGATCAAGGAAAGTGCGTCCCTGACTGAATGGGGGAGACAACCTAGTAACAGATGTGGAAAAGGCTGAAGTACTCAATGCCTTTTTAACCTCAGTCTTCACAGGCAAGGTCAGCTCCCACACTACTGGCAGCACAGTTTGTGGAAATGAACAGCCAGCAGTGGCAAAATAACAGGTTAGGGACTACTTAGCAAAGCTGGATGCATACAAGTCCATGGAGCTGGCTGCAATTCACCCAAAGGTGGTGAGGGAGTTGACCAACATGACTGTAGAGCCATTGGCCATTATCTTTGAAAATTCATGGTGACTGGGAGAGGTCCTGGATGATTGGAAAAGGGCAAATATAGTATCTATCATTAAAAGGGAAGGGGGATCCAGAGAACTACTAACCAGTGAGTCTCACCTCAGTCCCTGGAAAAATCATGGAGCAGGTCCTCGAAGAATCTTCCAAGCACTTCCAAGCACTTGGAGAAGGTGGTGGTTAGGAAAAGTCAGCATGGATTCACCAAGGGCAGGTCATGCCTAACCAACCTAATTGCCTCCTACGATGATGACTGGCTCATTGGGTTTGGGGAGAGCAGTGGATGTGGTATACCTTGACTCTAGCAAGGCTCTTGATACAGTCTCTCACAACATGCCTGCAAGCAAGCTAATGAAATATAGGTTGGATGAAAGGACTGTAAGGTGGATAGAAAGCTGGCTGGATCATCGGGCTCGATGGGTAGTGATCAATGGCTCAATGTCTAGTTGGCAGCAGGTATTAAGTGGAGTGTCCCAGGGTTTGGTCCTGAGGCTAGTTTTGTTCAATATCTTCATCAAAGACTTGGAAGATGGGGTGGAGTGCATCCTCATCAAGTTTGCAGATGACACCAAGCTATGGGAAGTAGTAGATGTAGTTAGGATTCAGAGAGACTCAGACAAATTGGAGGACTGGATCAAAAGAGATCTCAGGAGGTTCAACAAGGACAAGTGCAAAGTCCTGCACATAGAATGGTGGAATCCCATGCATCAGTACAGGCTGGGGACTAACTAGTAAAGTAGCAGCTCTGCAGAAAAGGACGTGGGGGTTACACTGGACAATAAACTGAATATGAGCCAACAGTGTGCCCTTGTTGCAAAGAAGGCTAATGACATACTGGGCTACATTGCTAGGAAAGTTGCCAGCAGATCGAGGGAAGTGATTCTTCCCTTCTATGTGGCACTGGTGAGGCCACATCTAAAGTACTGTGTCCAGTTTTGGGCCCCCACTACAGAAAGAATGAGGAAAAATTGGAGGGAGTTCAGGGGAGGGCAACAAAATGGTGGGGGGTGGAGGACATGACTCATGAGGAGAGGCTGAGGTAACTGGGTTTATTTAGTCTGAAGAAGAGAAGACTAAGGGGGGATTTAATAGCAGCCTTCAATTACCTGAAGGGTGGTTCCAAAGAGGATGGAGCTGGACTGTTCTCAGTGTTGGCAAATGACAGAACAAGGAGCAGTGGCTTTAGGTTGCTGCAACCAAAGTTTAGGTGAGATATTAAGAAAAACTTCCTCCCTAGGAGGGTAGTAAAGCATTTGACCAACCAGGCTAGCTAGAGAGGTTGTGGAATCTGCATCCTAGGTGCTTTTTAAGAATCGGCTAAAATAAAGCCCTGTCTGGAATGATCTAGTTGGAGATGGTCCTGCTTTGAGCAGAGGGTTGGACTAGATGACCTGTTTAGGTCCCTTCCAACCCTAATTTTCTGTGACTGTGCAGCTATTTATATACCAAGGATATAACCCAGAAAGAGACACAACTATCTAATTCTGAGGAGCAAAGTCAGATAGTAATTCTTATTTTAGCTCTTTTAGCTTCTGCTAATGGTTTTCAAGGTATATCCCTGATTCTCAAATGATTTCTTAAACTAAGTTGACAACAGGAGGTTGCTCCCTGATGCACAGCATCTTTCCTTTCCAACCCCTCTCCCTTCATGCCACCTCAATTATGTCCCAGTCTAAGGGACCAAGACAGCAAAATGGTTTAGCTTTTGTTGCTGCAGGGTATATTGGATTTTATTTTAACCTCTAAAATAAATTAGGATGACATCTGCATGTTATGAGTGTGGCCTTTGATTCCTGAGTGATCCCTGTTGCTACAGGGGGGGAGAAATGTTACTAACCTACTGAGGGAGCTTGCACAGAACAGACTAGTATGAAACAAGGAGCTGGACAATTATAGTAGGAAATGTAGAAGGAAAGAGAAAAAACCTAGGGAACACTCACTGCGTTATCTTACTTGCATGTTTCTTGTCCTGTTACATCCCTAGTCAGTTCTCTGGTTGTATAACTTGAAAACCCTTTGAACACATGTGGAGTTCTTCAGCAATACAAGTTGTGCTGGTTCACTGTTTACTATTCAATTACTTACACCTGTTTCCAGAACACTTTCGCTGAATTTGGCTCTTGAGACTTGCCTGGTAGTGTTCCCTTATTAAGCAGTATATAAATTTGGCCCAGTTTTTCTGTTGTGGCTGTTATTTCTCTATTTTCATGCATTTGGATGCAGTGGATAAAATTTTGCTTTCTTTGCTCATTATTGTTATTGTTCCTTCTCCTTGAAATGTAAACCTTAAATGGCCCAATGGATCAAAGGTGGTCTGTTCTCGCAGTTGCTTCTGTTAAGTAGCTACAGGTTTCATACTTAGCATCATGGCTTGTGCCTGTTGTTATTCTCTCTGTACCTGTTTTCCACTAGCCAATAGGGAGGGCTAGGGACTTTAACAAAACATTTGTAAAACAAGCTGAGAGCTTCTGATGAAAGAAACTATTGAAGTGCAAGATATTTTTATAAATTAGTGTCTGCTTTGAATCCAAAAAATACCTCAATTTGGGGAATTTTCATATGTGAATAGTTCACAGCTTAGGTCTTTCTATATATTGATAAATAAAACAACCTTTGACCCTGAAACAGATTGTAGAGAATTCAGTTATGTATAGCTACATCTAAGTAAGTAGAGTTCAATGTTCCAATAGAAAGAAAATAGCTCAACACTCCCCTCTATCTGAAGAAAGAAAAGGCCATTTCTTTTGATACTTGGTTTCAGCTGTGTTTTTAATTTAGTAAGTATAGCTTCTGACGCATACAGATTTTCAACTGTATAATCACATTACTTGACCATCAGAAAAAGGAAAACCACCTATTTTGGGTCATGGCTTTTTCCACTTTAAAAGCCCATCAGCAGTTAGCGTCTCATATTTCTACAGCACTTTAGTTCTTTAGCCGCCAATGAGGGGCATGTCAGGGAATGAGAAAGGGATTTATTTCATGAATGAAGAACTGCAGCAGTTATCCAGGCCTGAGAGAGGGGGTCACGGCTGGGCTCAATAACTGAGCTTTCTGAGCTTTTACACTAATAAAGGGCTCAGTTAATGAGTTGTAGTGAATGATCATGGCTGGAATGTAGGTCCTCTGTTGTTTGCTTGTGGCACTGAGTGACCTATCAAATTTAGGACTGAAAGCACTATGTTTGTATGCTGTGTTATATACAAGGAATAGCCTTGTCTCCTATCAGTTATTCTGTAGCAAGGGCATCTAAATGAAAATTGTGTTTATATTATTTAGATAAGCAATTCATTTTGATGTCAGAGCTTAACTTGCTTTGTCTAGAATTTGGGACCTCACTAATTCTGCCTTAGGTTGAAAATCATCTAATCTTCCTTTTTTTTTTTTTTTAAATCTTATTTTTTTCCCCAGTCTGTCTGTATCAGGGATTAGAATATGTTTTCATTAAATGCATCGAGAACCGTGTCCAGATGAATAGTAAGATATGAAGTAAATAGGTAAAAAATATTGAATGATATTCTAGATAGAAATTATTTTGGGGAGTGAGGAGTTTCAGCCAAAAAGGCTGTACTGGATTGGAATTTGCCAAAGTGTCTAAATGTTGAATCTTTCTTACACTGGGAATCCCTAGAGGTGAAGAAATCTTTTTAGATACAGATAAGTTGGGTCAGGTCCTCACCTGCTGCTGCTTGATTTACCTCCAAAAGGACTGCACTGCTTTCAGTGTTTACAGCTCTTGTAATTTTATAATGTCTCACAATATTTGACTGGAGTTTTTATTAAATCCTTGGATCCTGGAGTCGCATGATAATACTAGAATCCTAGCTTTTATGGTTGCAGATAAAAGCTTGAAAACAAAATCTCCAGAGGCTTAAAAACCAGAAGACAAATAAAATATCCTCCTATATTTCATAGACTTCATAGATTTCATAGACATAAGGGCTGGAAGGGACCTCAGAAGATCATGGAATGCAGCCCCCTACCTGAAGGGCAGGAAGTCAGCTGGGGTCCTAGGATCCCAGCAAGATAAGCATCCAGTTTTTTCTTGAAGGTGTTCAATGTAGGTGCTTGAACCACCTCCAAGGGCAGGCTGTTCCAGACCTTGGGGGCTCGGACAGTAAAGAAATTCTTCCTTATGTCCAGCCTGAAACAGTCTTGCAGTAGTTTATAATCATTTGACCTCGTCATCCCTTGGGATGTACATGTTTTTTAAAAATTTTAAACCAGACAGATTTTGGGAGATCCCACCACAGTGATGACAGTATCCACCAGGTTAAGTTCTAGACCTGTTGTTTTTTGTCAACAAATTCCACACACCTCGTAAGTCAGTTGCAATTGCACCAACATAAATGGATGTACTTGCAAATTGCTTCTTTTCTCCACTTCTTATCAAGTAAATTACCTTTTAAGAAAATATGTATATTAAAGTATTTCCATGTGTTAAAGTAATTTAAGGTACAGTATTATTATTTTAAAAAGAAGGAAAATATGACTACTCATTTTTCTTCATGGGTTCCATATTCTTGCCTTTCAGTTTGGATTGTACAATTAGTGATGCCAACTTCATTTTACTTCTGAATAAACTTTGTCTGAACAATTGCAGTTATGAGTGTCCCACTTTTCCTGTAGAAAAATATATATATCCCACACAAAACTGATCATGCTGCTTTGTGATCAAAGGGCTCGAACATGATTTTGCCATATGCCCTGAGCCAAAGCAGTTCAGTATTGCAAAGTGCAGCCCTGGAAATAATGCTGCATTACGCCTCTGTTTTTCCTCTGCTCTGGAGGGTAGGTACCCTGAACCAAGCTGTGCAAAATGGGTTGCTGCATAACTCCAGGAGCTGGTAAATTCCAAAGGGTCTTGATCTGGTTTGCTGTTTAGATCAATCATTCAGCTCCCAAATCCAACACCATGATTATCTTTTTCTAAAAAGGAGGCAGAATAGAATTCTTTGCCTTGTCTTGCCAGAGTTTCACTTCCATGGTCAAGTTTTCCTTCAAGTAGACACTTCATCCAGAAAGCTGCACTCCAAAGCATCTTTCCAGGGAAGGGCTTATGACAGTGTGTATGTTGCATGCTGATGCTATAAAACCTGAAGTTTTTCTCTATGCTAGGAAAATGTATTTGTTGTGAGCAAGGTGCAAGCCGCAGAATTAGCCCTGTGAGTACGAAAAATGTTTTAATTTGTATAGGTGTAGAAAGCATCAAACTGAGTCCAGGCTTCATTGCTGATGCTCAGTGATGGTTAATTTCTTAGGAAAGGTAGAAGGTATAACATACATCTAATTAGAGCACCGTGGCATTTCTTTCCTAATGCAACAAAAAACCCGCCATTTGTTGTTAGTGTATTTTGCAGCCTGTAAGAAAAAACTCCAATGCTTAGTAGCTAGTGAAGCTAGACACTAGACAAGGTCCAAGTGGCTAACCATGTGAGAAATGCAGTGACTGTAAGCTGGTGTTAATTAACCTAGAATCTAGCAACATGGCTTAACGTCTGTGTGATTAGTTACGTTATCATTCAGCAGTTCAATTAAAGTGAGAAGTGAGACGCAGAGCAGACATAACTGGGCAAAATAAACAGACAACTTGAGTCAGCCTTCATAATTTGGTGCGACATCACATAAATAAATGCAATAACTTGTTTAGCATAGTTAAGCAGTTTGCTACTCAAAAGCACCCTATTTGCATGACATCCCATTTGAGCAGCAGTTAAGCTGTGGCAAATTAGGTCTGTGTCTTCGCAGTCTGACATATTTCAAAGTAAAGAGAAAATATTTTTCCCCCCTCAAAAATATACAAGTTTTTAAATTAAAATTCCACGTTTATTTTCTGTAGCAACAAATCAAAACATAGAGTCTCTGTTGAGAAGATTTTGTTTTCCACATCACTGTTGTCATGTTAGTATGTCTTGATATATGCATGAGATAACTTTAACCCTATATAATCGCCCTTAATTTTGCACTTTCATTGTTCTAGTACTTATTGCATTTCTGTATCCAAATCATGCTCACATCCATCCAGGTTGTAGTCTTCCATATTTAGAAGTGATCTGCTTGGTGTCCGCACCATATTTCAATCTGGAAAACTGGTTTCTCTTTCTAAAATTTGCTTAAACTTCTGTGATAGAAAGCATGCATTGTGGTGTGTGGGTAGAAAACTCTATTTATAAACTGATTGTCTGAAGTATTTGGGGCCCTTTGAAAACTGAAAATCTTGATCACGGGTGTGCATTACACTTACTGGTGCGTGTATTACACTTTAATGGTCCACTGCTGAGTGGTATCAGATGTCAGCATTTTGTAGGTCACCTTCCAAGCGAAGAAGTCAGTGATGGAGAACTGAGATGTATTCTAGGAATATTCTCATTTTATCTATATTTTAAACAACACCTATAAAAGAGGTAGTCACCAGTAGCATGCATAAAATCCACTCTCATAGGGATCTCATCCCCTAGACAGTGCCAGTAACCAGAATGGAGCTCTGCTCCAGAATTAGCTGCATGGGAGTTGAAGGCAGAGAGCAAACAATCCTTGCTATTTGCTTCACCTCCGTGAACAAAACTGATTTGGAAACTCATTAACACCACATTTCCTTTAAGACTAAATATTTGAAAAATATTAAGTGTCTAACAGCACCATCTGGTGACCTCTGCCATAACCTTATATATCACATACAAAAATATGCTACCGAATTTTTATGCTTTATTTTTTTATTTACATTAAATCACCTGGAGCAGATGTAATAAATACATGATTTTTTGAAGTTCTGAAAACCATTTTAAATCTGGAAGGTTCTGAAATACTGAAATTGTGACATTTAGTTAAACCTTACTTTACAGTAAAATCAAATGATGTTGAAGACAGTCTTGTACGTAAATCTTAATTCTTAGAGTTTTACATAATTTCCTTGACACAATTGTCTCTCATAGTGGTAGGTACATTGTTGTTGATTAAGAAACATCAAATGACACTGTGGTTGTAAGCAAATTAAATTATAACGTGCTTGGCCAGCCAAATCAGATTAAAAAAATATTGTATACTCCAGTCTAGGTTCCATAGTTGTTAAATTTAGCTTTTTCCCTACTCCTTTTGGCTGATGGGGCTGTTTTTAATTGTTTCACCCTCAACATTTTCTAAATTATATGTAAACAAGGTTAGTCATCAGAATTGCCCAGTATAGATAGGACCTGGTTTCAAACAAGACTTTTTAGGCCAGATCCTATTCCTGTTTGTTTTGCTGACAATTTAAAAAAAACTGAACCATAAATGTCGAATGTTTCTTAAAGATGCTGCACTGAGAGATGGCTTAGCCACAGGTTAAACATTGTGTTTACCTTGTAGAAGTTTTGGACCATGACTGTAGCCAGTATGTTAATATCTTGTTTGCTGAGTACATTACCAAGTCTTGCAAGTCCTTCTTTGTAAGGATGGGAATTTCTTCAGTGCTCGTCTCATCCTCACTGTGTTAGCCAGAACAAGTGCTGCAGCCATCCGTTAATAAAAATCAGTAGTAGTTTTGAGTGTTTTCTTGCATGACTAGGATGTGATTTCTCTTCTGTGTGTGTGTGTGTGTATTTCGTTTGCTTTGTGTCTTAATGGATTTCCTATAAAATCTCCACATGTACCCACATACACACAAAAAACCTTTACCATCCACAATACTGAAAAATTTCAGGCATCAACTTTTCTCTAGTTCCAGATGCTGTTCAAAATTGTAGTTGTTCAGATATTCAATATATTCTGTACATTCATAAGCACCCAACTTGTAATGCAACGCTTATAATAAAACTCTTTCTATACTTGACTAGACAAAAGCAGTTGAAATTCAATGAGTCTATGAGAGGAAACTTGACAGAGTTGCAAAACACAAAATTAATTGGAGTCATTGTAACCATTCAACTTGAATTGGTGGCTTGACTTCAAGATAGGTTATGCGATGACATAGCCAAGTAAAATGAACAAATATATGTAGTCTTAAAAATAAAATAAATTTACTTTGGTCATTTACACTTGGAAAAGAATATTTTTTTTTTAACATTGTGCATACTTAAATAGGTGCCACAGTAGGCTATAATGCTTTTTGTTTTGTTGAGGTTGCTCAGCTAAGGTTATGTGGGGGATCTGTGCTGTCACTACAATGAGTGATTTGCACTGTTTGGTTCACTCCATTTTGCACACCATTCGCACTTTCTGTATACTTTTCTGGATTCAGTATAACGGAAGCCGCACTCAGGGTATAGTGCACTATAAGGAGCTGACTCTGCTTTAGTTTTTTTCCATGAATAAAAGGATGGCAGTAGTACTATGTACTGAGAGATTTGGCAGCAGATGACCACAGCTTTGGAGATCATATGAAGCCTTTTCAAATGCTTTCAGTCTCTTACTTTTCTGCCAGCTATGCAGCACCAGTAACCCAAACTACCTGACTCATTGGTGTCTGTTTAGAGAGGGCATAAAAAACTCCCACCTTATCTTTGTGTAGTTGGGGCCTCTTAATTCTCATCAGTATCTGAACAATTTTGACTTCACAAAAAATCAACTGTTTATTCAGCTGCCAAAGAAAGGTTGGAGGAAACTATTTAATTGGACAAAGGTGTATGTTTGGCTCCATATTTGTAGAGAAGAGAGAGATACCACATTGCATAATGCCTATTTGCGTTTCAGTTCTGCAATTGTTTGGCAAATCTACTCCTCAGATACCACCCATTTCTTGTTACTACAAAACCCTCTAACAAAGAGCTGCCATAGAGTAAAGAGTATTATAACACAGTCCAAAAGGTCACAGGCCTAAGAGCTTTGTCACACCCTGCTATGGGAGAAGACTTGTTTTCACTCATTGGTACTGGAGCTAATGTCTTTGGCTTACCTGGAAGGAGAGTAAAGGCAGAGAGAACTGAAAGCCTTTAATATGAACAGTTTGGATATGGGACTAATTATTAAAGTATTGCCAACCCCAGATAGCCAAGAATGATGAGCCAAAACCCCTTTGCAAAATTATGAGATTAGCTTAAAATAAAGAACATATTAAAGATAACAACTTGTGGTTTCTTTTTAATTGTCTTTAGGATTTTTATCTTTCCGGATCCCGCTTTCAGGCTTTTGTAAGCAAATCCAAGATCTAGGAGCTTCCGTCCCCCACCCCCCAAAGGAAATTGAGTTTCCTGCATATGCTCTAATTTTTAATAGTTGGGACTTTGGGTAAAACATCAAACATAATCAGAGCTGGCACTCTATAATTATACAGCAAGTTTGAGAGAATGTTTACATGAAATTTAAAAGTATATATTTAGGAAAGGAAATAAGCAAATCTTTAGAATTAATAATAATTTTTAAAACCACTGTTGTGGTGTGGTATCTGAACATTTGCTGGCAGGGCAAAACATTTTGAATCATCACTTTTCTGTCAGGTCTGCTGGATCTGCTGTTTTCATTAAGTAGAATATTTTATGGCCTCTGTAATAAGAAATCTAACCAGCCACCAATAAGGAAAGAAGTTTTGGTTATTGATGCTGCTCATAGCAGGAAGAAAAATGAGAGAATGGGAGCATTTGTAAAGCTTTCGTCTAGTCTCCAAAGCTGTGATTGTCTGCTACAAAATCCCTCAGTATGTAGTACCATTTCAGTTCTCCTTTTCTGTCCATCAGCTCCTTGTTAATCTCAACCTTCTACTCAAAATCTATAAAGCAAAGCGACAAAAAGTTAGTGGAAAGTTCACTTAACCGTGACTATTTGGAGATAGCAGGGGACAGGTAGTTTGCACCTGTTTTACCCCTTTTGATGATCAGGGAAGGCCAGTATCATCCTCTGAAAATGGTAATTCTTGGATTTATATGTTAATTCTGGGAATGACTGGCTGAGAATTTAACAACAGGCCTTCCAGCGGCCTCTCTTATGCATGTATTTTCTGGCACTAGTGAGAAACAGAAATTGTGAGGTTTGGGGGTTAAGTTGTGTGTTTCTCTCCCTCCCTCCCCACAATTGCAAGTTTTTAAGGATACTGCAAAATGTGTGCCACTGCTACTTGTCCCTAGGAAGCTCCCCAGGTTGGGTAGGGGAGGCTCAGGCCAGCAACTGTGCTGACCCCATCAGTCTTACCTGGGGTTCTGGGGACCTCTGGGAGCTGCAGCTGTGGCACTCCTGTAGCATGAAGCTTGGTTGGCAGCCCGAGTGTTGCTCCAGCTGACTAGGTTCTGGGTTTGGGCAGTGCACACTGCCGCCACGTGCAGCGATTTTTTTAGGCATGTTTTCTTTTTTACCGTGGCATCACTTCGTACCTAGGTAGATATCTGAAAACTAAACTTCAATAGGTTTCAAAGTTAAAACAAAGGCTTTTGCTTTGTGGCATGTTGAATTCTGCCCCCTTCTTCCCTTGTTAAAATTTTGGGATGTCACATTTTTACCTTATCTGTTGTCATCCTGAAGCACAGCCCTCTACTAGTTCACAACTTTTATCCCAGCCACATTCAGTTACAGCTATACAAATGTTTAATAAATAACAGCAAACGTGATCTCACCACAGTCAGTCAGCTCTTCGGTGTACATGATGTGAAACTGACGACAGGCAGGTCTGCCCTGCAGTTGGCTGACAGAGGCAGAAATCTAGATATTCTGAGTGCACTGCTGGACTGCTGGCTCTGTGTCCCCCTCTCCAAAAGTTAGAATTGAGCCCAAATCAAAGAAGTTAAATGCAGACTGAGATTAGGTCTGAAAATTCCTTGAGGTTGGAGCTAATCAATATCAGTGTCCAGTTTGAACCAGTTAACTCTTGGTGCAAGTCATGAAGTTGTAAAACAGGGGTGTCAAGTATATGATCTGTGGGCTGGATATAGCCTGCAGAACCACTGTATCTAGCCCAACAGGTTACCACCAGAATGTGGGGGCTGTGGCCAGAAGGAGGAGTCTGCCACAGAACCTGGGCTTCTGGGCACTGGCCGACATGGCAGACAGCAGCATAAGGATAAGCTAAAGCTGATACAGTCCCAATCATCATTCAGCTTCTTCACCCATTACCACTGAAGCGTCCCTGCCTCCTTGGCCAACAGCCCTGCTGTCACCTTGGGCTGTGTGCTCCATACAAGAACCAGAGCCAGAGCTGCCTCTGCCATGTACCCTATGCACTGCTGCCATGGTACGAGACACGTACCAGCAGTTCAGGCTGCAGTATAGAGCATATACCACACAGTGGGAACTCGAGTTGCTGCCTGTGCGCCTTGGACAGAAGTTGGGGCTCCAGCCTGCAAGGAGCCCCATGGTCTGCATCTGGCTCAGGGAAGGAAGGAAGTTTGACAGCTCTGTTCTAGACGATGGGATCTGGAGTTTCACTTCAAACTAACACATCTGAAACAAGGGTACAGTAACCAGTATACAGATGAGAGAGAAAACAGTTGGTTTGCTGCTCATTCCCCACATGACTACATCTATTCCCACCAATTCCCAAAGCATATGTTTTTGCGTCACAATTTTTTATCTTTGAAATAATGTGATCCAGAGAGTTCATCTAGCAATTGTGATAATATATTTACCATGTCATTTAATCTCCTCTTTTCAGCACTTACAGAATCCTGCCAACTTTCATAATGCAGCTACAGAGCTCCTGGACTGGTGTGGAGATCCCAGAGCTTTCCAGAGACCTTTTGAGCAGAGCCTGATGGGCTGTTTGACGGTATGTCAGTTCTTTCTCTGATGGCATTTCTTTCTCTCCCCAGTTATACCATTTGTCAAAATTTGGTAAATGGCCTTTGAATTGAGGAACCATTGAGGTTTTTTATGGCTCATGGTTCCTTATTCTACAGATGTTAATATCTATTTATTTTTCATGATTAGTTTGACTTTATTTTAATATAAACAGAACTAGGTGATGCAGAGTGATCACTTGCTGGGAAGGGGGAATCACAGATATTTGGCCTGCATCTCTGCATACAGGCACAGAACATAGTTTCATTTTGGTTTTGTATTGCCAACAGGCAGTTACTCCCCAAATCACATTTTTGTGGAAGGGGTTATGTGACCACTCCTCTGATGTAACCAGGGTATTGTTTTTCTTATGGTCTTTAGATGAACTGTATTTCAGAGAAGTCTGTCATTTGCTATATTCCATTGCAGACGTTGACTCTGGGTCAAATCTTGCCTTATGAATTAAGTGAGTCCTGTTGTCTCTAGTGAGACTCCTTTTCTATCTTAGAGAAATTTGACTGGTCCAACAGCAGCTCTGATACCAAATGCAAACCGTTCATATCAGTGCACCCAAAGTATTAATTCTTGTTTTAAAGAGAAATGTTTCTGATGCTCTGTGGATCAGGATCCAGTCCAAAATGCTCACCAGAGTCAAGAATTCTGAGGCAGTACACTCTGCATCTGGTGAGGTTGTTTACAGTCTTTATTGCAGCTTTTATAACAATATAATAATAAAATTGCATTAAACACCTAACACAAGGATGTATTCAAGGTATATTAAATAAAGAACCTACAAAGGAGCTATCAGGTTAAGGAACAATAAATGAAGAGATCACCTGTATAGCTTATAACATACTTCAGTGCAAGTGTTACCAGATGCTTGTTATCAAGGAAGAAAAATTGCATGGGTTGTTCATACAGTATATAATCAATGTACATCAAATAGGTACTAAGAGCAAGATTCAGTTTTAGGACTCCAAATGTTAAGGAATGGCTCCATCTTAGTGTGTTTAAGTGTATAGCAGCCCTCTGATTTCTGTGCCAAAAAGGTGGAATACATCTAGTAATCTATAAAGAGGTTTGTATCAATTTTTCTCAATAGTAAAATTTCTTGAGAAATTTTCTTCACATACAACAGACTCAACCATGTTTAAGGTTTATGTTGTTTTCAGTTAACATCCTCAGTTCTCAAATGATACGCATGAAATAATATGGCTGAAATTATATCATACATGTCTATACCTTTTTGTTGAATCTGACTTATGATATACACTGTGTTTAACTTTTGATATTTGGGAAAATGAGACCAAATGAAGCTATGTATACAGCAAACAAACTGTATACAATATTCCACCACTGAGCTCTGCTAAAACATTATAATCCTGATCTGCAACTTCCTCACCAGACAAATCTTTTCTTTTCTGCAAAAACAGACCTGTAGTCATGCCTAAGTGTAAGGGCAAAATAAGGTCTAGACTATCAGAGGTTCATTTTGGTCACAGAGCAGAAAGAAAAAAAAATGCTCTGTGAAACATGGTGCTGTGGAAAGTTTAATGGATAAATGGAGTTTCCTGAAACTAATCTGCTATATTTTTTAAGGGAGGGAGGGTGGAGCTTCCTTTGCTTAATATTGTGAGCATTTGAATGACCCATGTTGAGTGACCCTTTGATTTCTGCTCACCCCAAAGAGATGAACTGGGCAGAATAAGATCCTACCTTTTTATATTTTTGTTACATACAAGAGCATTTTCTGCAAATACCACAGCAGCACACTTACACTGTAATCTCTAGATCTGCCTAATGGAAACAAAAAGAAACTTATTGAGTTTTAAAAAATACATTGAATTTGCAGAGTAGAGAAAAATTGCACACACAATTGCAAACTTATTATTTCTGTCCCCTCAGTGATGTAAAAGTCTTGTTTTTCATTATGTTTATAATTTCCTAGGCCCATATTCTCCAATCAAGATCAAGTGCACCTCATCACATGTGCTGGAAATATGCCATTTTTTATGCTTCTTAAGTGGGATGTGGGTGGGTCTTCCTTATATTTATTAAAAAATCTTTGTTTCTGAGCATATTCAAAAGTGATTTTTTTCAGGACTTTGATTTTTCCTTTCCTTTCCTTTCCTTTCTTAATCTTTGCATTGAGGACTAAGATTGTTTATTTAATCACTTTAAAAGAGGGCTTTATACAGTCTTTTCAGTTTGTCAAACAAAATAGTAGTAAGATCAGACATGGGACATTTCAACCCCTAAGAGTTTCTCAGGATTTTCCATCCCTGTAACTCTTAAGTGAATACATAATTTATAGTGACATTTGTTGTGAAATGCCATAAGCAAATTTGATATGTGCTTAGGAGCTTGACACATTCTATGTTCTTAAGAGGCAGTTTGGCTTAAGTTTGGCATTACTTACTAATTTTCTTACTTAGTTGTGATGATTACACCATGGTTTCCAAATGACTAAGGCCTCCTCTACACATTACAGATATTGCACAATTAACTGGGTGCCTGCTTGTTGCAGATGCAGAGGGAGCCCAGGATTGGGCTCCTCCTGCACTGGAAATAAGGTGCGATTAGATCTAATGTGTGATCCCACAGTCGTGTTTCCTGCTAGGCTTGCATGGCATGGCAGGAGGCACGACTGTATAAATCATACATTAGATCAAATCATGCCTTTACGCACATGTAGAGGGGGCATGAAAAAGATGTAAAAAGCCTGTTGCAGCAGGATTATTAACTGTTTTATTTGTCCAATCCTTAAAATGACCTTTGAAAACAAATTACTTTGGAACTTCATTACTTTTGGGATATAAATTAAAAAGCACTTAGCTTCTGCCATCATTATAGCATTTGAATTACACAATTCCTAAGATCTAACCTTTAATAAATGACCCAGGAGCTTCTACAAAATATGAGAAATGCTTCCTTGTAAAGGCTTGTCCTCTTCAGTATGTAGATAATTTTTATCTTCTCAGCTTCTCACACAACCCCCAGTCCTGCTTTCCAGCAATAAAGAATTTTATGATGCTAACCTATAGGAACATATCCAAATGTTTCCAGCATGCAAATTACATGAAATTGTAACATAGTGGGATGTTTTGTGCCCTGGGATAATATTCAGTCCACACTGTGGAGTATCCAAAACCCCAAATGTGTTAAGAATGCAGACAAAGGGCAGGCTTTCTCCCAAATGAGCAGATCATCCATTCACAAAGTACAAAGTTAAGAAATGTGAGATGCAAGAACAGGTTTTAAGCACAGACCTCTGTACTGTTGCGAAGAATCAGTCAAGTGTATTTGGCAGATCTGCATGGATAGCAGTTTTATTCTCTGTCTGGGTCAAGTTAAGTCTAATATTTTTTTTTTCCAGAAATAACAAATTAAGAGTGAATCCTACCCTTAAAAGACAAATTGCCTTTAAACTTTTAAACTGTGATTTTGGATCCAGGCCTACCTTCTGCCTGCCTCTAGACTAATACAGCTAACTATCTTTCTTTTTTTCTATCCAAACAGTGGCTCTTGGAAATTAATATGTTGGTGCTACTCACCAGCTTCTTGCGTATGTTCACAGTTATATCTCCTTAACTTAATAATAAAACCCAGTTTTTATTTTACTGCCCGGAAACCAAAATACCTGCATAAAAAAGTCCATATCATTGTTTTGTGTGTCCTCACCAAAGTTGCCAGCTTTGATTGCAGAATTGCTGTTGTTGATGATGACATATGAGCCTGTGTGTCATGATTTTGAGGTCTTATAATGTTTGTAGTGTTAGCAGGTATAGAATATTATTATGATGTAAACTGCATGAATCAGATACATCCAGAGTAAGTGAAGAACTTCAAAGCATAACTTTCACAGTATCACTTTTTTCATAGCAACTGTATTTAGGGTAATAGATTTGACTTTGTACATTCTCTGCCCTTGATATAAACAAGTTAAAATTGTTTCTATATGACCCAGTGAAATTATAAGGGGGTAACAGATGTGACTTTTCCCCTTTTTAGAATAAGTTCAGTATTTTTCACATAACCAATACAGTTTTCAGGAAAATTAGACAAGTTTTTATTTGACCTAAAATGGGGTATGTTTAGCTTTTAAAATATCTTTTGCTCATTAAGTGAGACTTTCTACTGGGATTCTTCCCTTAAAAAGGAAAATAAACTTAGCCAAAGAGTAGTACTTTGCTGAAATAGTGCTAGTTTCACAGTAATTCTAGAACCCATGGTGAATAAGTACTGAAATAAAAGAGCAATATAATTTTATAGGGAAAGTCATTTAAATAGATAAATAAAATGCAAGTAGATGAAGGAAAATCTTGAATACAGTCTAGAGAGAGTCCACAGGAAATAAGTGGAAATGTACATAAAATTTGAATACAATATGAGTTTTCTCTTAGAGAGAACATGCATGTTTCTCTTCTGATTTTCAAAGTAAAACTAGGTGCTGTCTGAGTTCCTTTTCCGTGATGGTTACTTTGCAAATTAGGTTTTGCAGGCCTAAATTCTGACTAGGAATGAAATTGGATCTGTAAATTTCTGAAGTATCAGTTTGATATGGTATTCTTCCTCATGTAACATGAAATCTTACTTAGTGTTGAATTAAAGGCTAGGGACAGATATTACACATAAACCAATTTAAGTGATCAGAAGCTGGTTTAAACCTGTAACAGAACAAACGTTCAGTACACATAAACCAGTTTGAAAATGGTTGAAACCAGTTTGAGGTGAATTTTGTTGAATGTAATATAAGACTTAACTGTTTTGGGTCAAATCAGTTTATGCAGTGTCTGTCCCAGATCATTCTCTAGTTTAAGATAAACCAGACTCCCCCAGCATCCCAGCAGGGCTGGTTCTTCCCCTCTGCTCCCTGGCTGCAGCTTTGGCAAAGACTGCAGGCTGCTTCCCGCTCTCCTCCTCACCACTCCCTGCTAAGCAGGAGTTCCCCCCTGCCCTCTGCTCCCTCGCTGGTGTTCAAGCAGAGACTGCAGGCATCTGTCTGGCTTCTTCCAGCTAAACAGGGATTATTCCCCCCACCCCTCTGCCTTACACCTCTCAGCATTAGCTAGCGGACCACATGCTGACTACATGTTGTGGGAGACAACAAAGGCTTTTTGGAACTAATCAACAGGTAGGTCCTTCCTTGGAAAAGCTGTTTAAGAAGAGCTTGAACTAATGGAGAGAGGCTTTGTTTTCTTAATAGGTTAATAAACACTGAGCTAGGGGTGATAAATATTCCCTGCTGGGCTGCTTGGGAGGAGGAGGATTACTTGGGGGGAGGAGGAGGGGTGGGGGAACGGGACATCAGAGCGTCCTACCCAGGCCTGGCCACGCCCCTGCTCAGCTCAGCTCTGCTCAGCTCAGCTCAGCTCTGTGGAAGTGAAGGGAAGGGAGGGCTGCTCTAGTGCCCCCCCAACCCTGGCTTCTAGCCTGAGCCACTGCAGGCATGTGCCTGAATTACTTCAGTCCAGAAGGGATGTCTATGTGGTTATAAACTGGTGCAGCCTAGCCAGGTTAAACTAACCTGCAAAGGTTGAATCAATTCAGGCTCAGGGTTTTTGAATGTCTGTCCCTAGCAAAGGTGATAGCCTGGGAAGTTTGTAAAGCACTATGGAGTAAAAAGATGTTTCATAAACATGATGTTATATTATGACAGTTAAAACATTTTGCTCTATAAACTTACTTACTTACTCAAAGAACACTGTATATACAACTTGACTTCTGATCCTTCCGAAGACCAACAGTAAAAAATAATTTGGGTAATGATATCAAGAACTTAAACCCAAATTGGTTGGCAAAATTTTCATGTCCTTCTTTGCCTATTCCTACCTCCACCTTAATCCTATTCCATTATTCTGCCATTGCTAAGCATTCTGTTAAATTAGTGGTATTATTTGGAGGCATTGCTAACTAATGTACTGCAGGGAAGTCAGTGTTCTAATAATAATGAAAAGAGGGTTAAACTGAGACCACTGAAAAGATCCATGCATGTGCCTTCAGCTGCTTTCAGTTGGGAACAACAAACCAATACTTTGCACTCTTCTAGCTCCCTTTATATGAGAACTTGCAGTGATTTTTTTATGGTTATTTAGGTCATACAGCATGCATGCAAGGTAGGTATTTATGAAAGATGCTCACAGTTGCAAGCAGTGCCCTCTGGTATGGAACATTGCAGCTGTTTAACAACTTACTCCCTGCATCTGATTCAAACTGCAAGAGAAATTTAGGTAGGCAGAATGTAATTGCCAGATTTCTCTTGAGCACAAAGCACTGGGATAATTGCAGCTTCTCTTATCAAATGTGCTGTGGGTTCTCTGACTGCAAGTAGTCAGGACCTCCGTTTTTCATCTCCTTAGAAGGACAGTGTTTCCTAGGCTACCTTGCCTGCAAAACACAATGTTCAAAAATTAAAAAATAATTAAAAATGAATTAGGGGTAGACATTCTCCCTGTGAGTCACAACACATCTTCTTTCAATGTCTAGATAGGCTAGGTACAGAAATTACACATAAGCCGGTATAAGTGATCAGAAACCAGTTCAAATCTATAACATAACAGAACTTCAGTGCACATAAACCACTTTCAAAATGGCTGAAACCAGCTTAAGATAAATCTGGATGGATGTAGTATCAAACTTAACTGATTTAGGTTAAATTGGTTTATTGAACTTCTGTCCCAGATCCCCTCCAGATTCAAGTTAACTCACAGTCCCCCCCCCCAGGATGTTTTGCACCTCCTTGCAAATTTTCCCTCACAGGGTGGGCAGGCTAGCCTTGGCTCAAGCAGTTTGCTCCACTTAAGGAGGGAGACGTGCTGTAGCACCCTCAGGCTTCTGGCCTTGGCCACTGCAGGCATGTGGTTGCATTTCTGGAATCAAAAGTGAATGTCTGTTCACTTGTTTATCAGTTCAGTCTATGCAGTTTAGACTAACCAGATTGAACTGACTGAAGATTGAATTGATTCAGCCTCAGGCTTTTTGACTGTCTGTACTTAGCCTTAGAGTTTTTCTATCCAGTGTGGGTCTGTCTCAACTCTAATTAGTTGCTGTGCTCTTGTGGAGTATCAGAAAAAAAATCAGACATAAAATGCTTTGATATCCCTAGTTAGTACTATATCTGAAATTCCAGAAATTCTTTGATCTTTTCTATAACCTGAAGTCTATATTGCCACTCTGCATATTCAAATGAGATGTATTACCCAAATGACAAATGGCTATATTAAAATGTCCAGGACTGATGCTTCAGGTCTCCTGACAGTAGCTGTAGTGTTGTGCAGGCCCAGTCTTTTTTAACAGACTGAGTGCCATTTCTCCTTGAAGAATCCTTGAAGTAAGGCTCTTGAGATTTTTTCAGATCATCTGAAAAAACAGGAAAGCTGTTGTCAGTTTCATGATACGGAAATCCATTTTAGCTCATCAAATATGTAATTAAAATTTTTAATTAAAAAGGGACAAGAACTGTACATTTGGATGAGGTCAGGTTTCCAAAACAGGATGCCTCAGATGGCAGAAACAACAAAGTTGGGCAAATGTGTTCATAAGGTATCTGCTACTAAATTGACTTTATGCCTGGATGGACTCATTCTCATTAATACAGGGAAGTATGCAAGTGAAAATCAATCTGTGACATTTCAAAAATCAGATTAGGATCAAGATTGCAATAATTTCAGATGGGAAAGACTCAGATCATCACATCTGTATCCAGGAAAGGAAAACGATTTAGCTGCCCAGTAGAGCCTTGAAGACAGCATATACCTCTGTGCTCAAGGCTTCCATGACAACTATTCAACATGAGAGAATTCTGATTCTGTCCTGTTTCCTTCTGCTTACTAAGCAAGTGCTTTTCTATGTTTTACATGGTGAACAGTGTTCATGCTACATTCAAGACCCTTCTTCAGGCTGTGCATCATGGCTACCATTCTTGCATCCTACAACAAATTCTACAAAGATTCCTACACGTTCATCCAATGCTACCCTATAGCCAGCTGCTAGGATTACTCCTTGACATGCAGTTTCCATATTAGGTACACTACTCCAGGTCTTGCTTTATGCTGCTGTGCCACATCTACATTTGGGGTTTTCGCTGTGGTAGCTAGACCAGTGAAAATTAGCTGAGTGAGTGTACAGTATTACTCCCTTGTGACAGCTGGTGCCACTTGCTTGTCAGTACAGTTAGTGAGATGGAAAGCTCAGCAGTATAAATCCCATCTTCTCCTGACACTTCTGTTTTGCTATGGTATTCTCAAAGCTGACTTTAGGCTTGAATTATGATGTTTGACTTGGTTTTCTCTTTCATATATATGATTTTTAATCTGAGAACTTTTTTTTAGTACTCCAACTACCAGTGAAACATTTGAGCATCTGTAGGGTTAGTTTGTATCTTCTGTAGTCTGCTGCCACCTGTAAGATAACACCAAACTTTAACAAGC
The DNA here is from genome assembly GCF_001723915.1 of Gavialis gangeticus. Classification (NCBI taxonomy): domain Eukaryota; kingdom Metazoa; phylum Chordata; order Crocodylia; family Gavialidae; genus Gavialis; species Gavialis gangeticus. The sequence goes on along the minus strand of NW_017728994.1, from coordinate 16,557,415 downwards.
ACATCTGGCATTCTACACAAGAGAAGCTACTGGGGCATATACATATTGTGGGAGAAAATGGAGTATTATCTGTGGTGCTAGGTGCATGTTGGTGCCAGATTTCTTCTAACTTGAACATGCAGTTTGCTTGCTTCTTTCTGTGTATCACTGCAACTTTCAAGGGTATAAGGATATATTATGCGAAGTCTAATGCATGTAAATTGAAGAGAAAATTAAAGAGCAGGACATGCCAGAGGAACAAGGGCAAGGCGAAAGCCAATATAAAGATGGGGGAGGTGGCGGGTAGGAAGGGGAGCTACCTGGTTCAGTTCTGTCCACCTATGTAAGGTTTTGAATGTAGGTGATTCAGCATTTCAAATGAATATAGAGCCATTTCTCCCAAAGTATCCCAGAGCATAGTATAAACTGCACTATCAATATGCAGCACTAAACATCCTGGATAACAATGAGCATAAAAATGCTGTAGACCTCACTTTTATTGGCTTTTCAAAATGATATCCTGATATCCCTAAAATAATTTTATTTCTTATTTACATTTAGTTATTAAAAACACTTGGTATTTTACTGTTTGACACATTATTTGACATATGCTCCCATTTATCTCTTGTTGTGCATCTCTTGTTCTCCTTGTTCAGTGACCTGCATTTCATCCAGATCCCCATTCACAGTCGAAGTTTGTCATAACTTGTCAGGTTATTGCAATGAGTTGATTATCCAGTTTAATAATCAGTGAAATTCTTGCCTTCAGTGGTTGGGAGGAAATTCAGAGGGTGGAGCTGGGTAATTAGATGTCCCTCCCTTCCCTAACTAATCTATTTGGTTGCCAGAGTCATGAAGAGGATAGAATTGAAGGGAAAGGAAGGCAGTGTTCCACTTTGCTTTGCCCAGCTCCACTACCCTAGGTGGAGCAGATTAAAGAGAGCAGTCCAGATGCAGAACAAACATTTCACAGTACTAAAAATCATTGTTGTAAAGGTCCCAGTTTTTTATGTTTGAAAACATGGTCTTTATCCACCTGGTGGGAAGGAAGGAAATTTCAACTAACCCCTGCTTTGAGGATAAGGGAATGTCTGGGTTCTTTTATGTTCTTACATAGCAGATAGGGCTTCTGTCTTTAAAGTCCAATGCAAAAGACTAGTAAATGGTATCTCATTTACTTGCTTCTACTGTCTAAATTGTTGAGGAAGCTGTTCTGTGATTTGAATCTGTGAACCTAGTCAAACCAGGGCTTAGATCACAAAGGTATCTCCACTCCTTCTCTTCGTTTTCTTTCCAAAGCAAACCTCTATTCACATTGCAAAAATCTTCAGTTTCCTTCTTGTTTATCTAATCTTTGTCTGCTACTACGGAGGGGGAAAAATAACCATCTACATTGCAGAATTCTAATTACGCAATTTCTGCTGTAGTCTTCAAACTGTATTCAGATAATTTCAAGTGCACACAAGTGGCTGAACACAGAGAAGTCTGAACTAGCAATCAGTGGGCATTTTTAGTTTTTGAGCAGCCTGCAAATTGAATTGAAAAAATTCATTCTGATGCCAGCAGGGGGGGTGCTCTTGACTGCTGCCAGTTAAGAGATTCATTGAAAGTGCAACATAATGGGAAGGGAGTTTTGTAATAAGCAGTCATAAAGCTCTCTTGATTAACAGGCCTGTTAGGTTAAGAGGTACATTGTTCCAGTACTTCGTGGTGTGATGACAAGAAGGGCAGGGAGTGGTGCTCGCTACAGCAAGTTATGCTCTTACCCTTACAAAAGAAGGAGGGGGAAAAAAAACAAAATGGGAAGGAAAAGCAGTGATGCAGTTAAAATCAATACGAGGAGTAGAAGTTGATAGCTACATTTCTTTACTTGCTTCTTACCAGTTTCCTGAATCCAACCCTAATCATTTTTTGCTTGTTACTGATGCCCATGAGATTCCAGCCCTGCAGGAACCCTATTGAACTGAATCACAGTGGCTGAATAAGGTGTTTCAGCCATGACCACTATATTGTGTTAGGTTAAAGGTTTCAGAGGCCTGTAGTCAGTTCAATCTGTCTGTTGGCATGATGCTTGCATGAAAACAGGGTACATGCTTCTCCTAAGAAAGGTTGCTTCAGATTGTTGCATATCTAAATTAAAATAAAAACTAGACATTAATCTTTACTTCATATAGGAAATTGTTTGTTCCAAACGCTTCTATAAAATTACATAGAAAAATACTGTATGCAGCCCTTGGCCTGGCCAGGTAGCCTGCTTATACTTCCATGAAGGAAAATCACATTCAGCTTCTGGCCATGGAATAATTATGTCCTTTCTAAAAGATGGGTTTCATTTATCTCTTTTTTTATAAAGTGAAATTCCCAGGCCAAACAACAAATGCACTTTCAAGATTATAAAATTGTATTGGGTTTGAACATGATGGTGAGCAATTTAGTAAGCTGACACAATGCTGAACATGAATTAGCAGTCAGTATAAATTGTACCTGGCATTTGTGGATCATGACTGAATTGTGCTCAGTTAACTGGAATGACACAAGTCTCAATTCATGCTGATCCAAACTGAGCAGAGTTCTGGTCAGCATTGTGTTAGGTAACGCAGATCTATTGCGCAGTTACATTCAATCACAAAATAAATTTTGTAATGTAGACGAACGGCAAGCCAAATGCTCTGAGGAACAGGCTGAAATTGTTTGGGTTGAACCAGTTAGCAAACTGGCAAAGGTGCAGGGTTTGAGCCCTGGGCCACCATTTGCCAAATCTGATTGGCAGTCTCAGACCAACCAACTGCAGCCCCTGCCATCAGTTGTCCTTGCTGGTGGCAGTGAGTAGTAGGAGATTGGGTGGCAAGAGAAATGACAGCTGCAGTAGGGAGACACCTGCCTTCTCCTGTTGCTACTGCTGTCCAGGTTTCTCAGGGTGATCTCCAGTCTGGTGATTTCTTTTAATTTGGCACCCAGGGCTGGTGTGCCACTCACATCCTGCTGGCTGGTACTCACAATCCTAGAAACGTAGGGCTGGAAGGGACCTGAAGTGGTCATTAGGTCATGCCACCCATCTAGTATCAGATCTCCTTGATTGACATTTGTCTACCTTGTTCAAAAAAACAGTGCAGGTTTCAGTTGTCATCTTGGGTAACCTGTTCTATTGTTTAATTATTGTCATGGCTAGACATTTTTTCCTAATTTCTAGCTTTAATCTCTGTTGCTGCAAATCAAGCTGGTAAATTCTTGTTCAACTCCCACTGGCCATAGGAATGCTTAATCACTATCATGCATATAACAAACTTTTCCAGTTTAACACTTTTATCATCTTCTCTCAGTATTCTCTTTTCCAGACTAGACACAGTTCCTTCAGGTTTTCCTAGTAGGTCATGTTTTCTAAACTTACTATTCTTGTTGCTGTCCTCTGATAGCATCTCCATTTTGCCTACATCTTTTTTAAAGTCTAGCGTCCAAAAATGTACGCAACACTCTGGCTATGGCTCCGTGATGCTGAGCAAAACAGAATAATTGCCTTTCTGATCTCACAAATGATACACCTATTAATATAATGCCATAAAAGATTTGCTTTTGTTGCTGCAGCATCGTATTGATGGCTCATATTCAGTTTGTGGTCCACAATATCCCTTAGATTTTTTGTTTTGCAGTATTCCTTCCCAGCCAATTAATCTCCATGTTTGTACAGTTTTACAACCAGTTGTAACCTACTTCCTACTAATTTTGTCTAAGCTATATTTCTCTAGTCATTATGAGAATGTCAGATGGGACAGTGTCAGAAGGCTTGCTAGAGTTAAGGTCTATCATATTCTCTGCTTCCCTCCTATCCACTAGACCAGTTACCCTGTCAAGGAAGAAAATTAGATTGGTCTGACACGATTAGTTCTTGACAGATCCATGTTGGCTGTTTCTTATCACATTATCCTATAGCTACTCACAAATTGATTGTTTAATAAAATGTTCCAGTATCTTTCTGGGTATCGAAGTTAGACTGACTAGCTTGTAATTCCCCAGATCTTCCTTTCCCCCCTTTGGCTCTTTTGGGGCCTTACTCATCTTTTGTGATTTCTTTTCAAGATAATATCCAATGGTTTAGGGATTTACGTCAGCTACTTTCCAAGTACTCTAAGATAAATTTCATTGGGCCCTACTAGCTTGGACACAACTAATTTATTTAAATATTATTTAATCATTTTGTTCCTTATTCTTGCCTGTGTTCCTACTTCTTTTTGAGGTTTGCATCTTGTTCCCCAAAATCTTACTGTCCATTTGAAAAATAAAAGATGTTTCCAGCTCTTCTGGTTACAAAGGAACCTTTCAAAACATGGAGTGAAAACAATGTAGCAGCCTGAATTTTTAGGCGGTCTAAAACAGTCTTTGAAAGAGGTGTGTCCTACTCTATTCAGCTTTCATTTTAAAAATAAAAATTCTGTCTAGCTGTTAGAGTTGCAAAGAAAACCATTAGAAATTGAACCACATGTAGTGAATGCAGTTGTCAAAGAGCCTAGAACTGAAAGGTATGAGCTGCCTCTACTCATGTTAACTTAGATGCCCACTGAAAAGGGGTGTGAACATGGCCTATTGAAGTTAGAAGAGTCCATGAGAACATCAGAGCCCCACTCAAAAGGGAGCCAATCTTGCAGAACCCAGCACAGGATTTAGTTTCAGAGGCAGCTTGGGTGATTGCTTTACTGAGTACAGTTGGTTGAATAATGTTTCAATGGCCACATAGACAAAAAAAAAAGGAATGACTAGTTTTCCTTTAGTTAGATTTTTGTAGGGAAAAGTGTTCCAGTTGTGTTTTCATTAAAAAAAAAACTGAGAAAATGCGGCATGTCTTACAAATAAAATGGTTTTTCTGTGTACTTTCCTTATATTTCTTATGGAGAATAAAAATATTTCCTGGCTTACTCTGTTCTTTAGATTCCTCTTACTTATGTATTTGCCTGTGTACCCATTTTTTAGTTGGGCCCATGTAGGTTTATGTGGTTTATCCAGGACTGCAGAGAAATAAGAACTGTCAAAGGTGAACTAGAGACCTAGAATTGCTGGACTCTGCTGCTATTTTCAGAATATGCCAAATTGTCAAATGATATTTCCTGTAATTGGTAGAAAATTAAATATATAAAACTCACTGCAAATAATGAGAGCATAACAGATTGTACCCTGGGTGGTCTTAAGATTTAATCTGTCCCAGACTTTCTGCTCTTCCTAATAAAAACACAATAATCATAGACAGTTTTTCATATATCAGGGTTCCAAGCTTGTCTATATTTCCTGAATTATCATAGAGAACTTGTTTCGTAATTAGCATGATGCTGGTTCAGAGTTTTTACCTGGCCTCTGGCCAGCAGCACCTAAGTGTCCATAACTTCATGCTTTAAAAGGAACCAACTGTACAAGTATACCATGCATTTTGTAGTAGTTTTTATTGATGAGTGTATCTGCTTTCATTCCTATCTAGTTTCAAAATACCAATCTTTCAGATAATCTGACAAAGCTAAAGGCGGGGGGGGCACTTCCACTGCTTATCAAAGTGAAGAGAGCAGTGAGCTAAAGTGAGCTCTAGTGTGATGTAAAAGTAGATGAGGTCTAAATGTGTTTAAATTATGTTTGCACACTTGCAGGACATCTCTCTCAGGAGCCTTTAGCAAGATTAAGAAAGAGCTTTTCGTTTGCTTTCTTCAATTCTCTCTCTTGATATACACCTGATGTGATATGAATGGCTGAACAGACTTGTACCTGGGTTCTTGTAATATTCAAAGCAGAACTCAGTACAGATATTTAGATCCCCAAATATCAGTGCCCTCTGACAGAATAGCATTGTGCTTCCCCTGTGAAGGGGCTTAGTCTTCCCACTGCTCCCATATCATGGAATATCTGGTTGTTACGCTAATATATGTAAAGATTTTTTCAAGCACTTAATTTTATGCAGGCAGGTCATCCAGTGTATATGTTTTTTGTAAGATAGGACCCAAGCCCCTTAACCTAGACAATATATTAAGAACTGTACTATTACATACCAGGTCTTGAAGATTATTAACTGAGTTGGCAATGTTTTATGATTTATCAGAAATAATAAGGCATCTTCTCTTAAATGTTTTACCCTTCCTATTGAAAAAGCACTTTATAAATTTTAATTGTACGGTTAAAGAGGTTATAATTGGGCTGGTGCAGTGATCTCACCTGTGCTTATTGCCCGATATTAAATATTATTTTTTATGAAGATCTCTGCTTGTCAGTTTTGAGACTGGAAAGTTTAAGAAGGGATTGGGAAGGGATTTGGAAATCTTAGTTTCCAAATTAACTGAAACAACAGCAACTGTAATCTTTTCGTAAACCACAGTATTTTCTATAGCATTTCTCTCTTAAAGAAATCTGATTCTCTATTGTTAATTAGAAAAAGTAGATAATGGAAAACAGTTTTGAATAATAAGATTCATGTGATAGTGCTGACTAGGTAACACACAATGGTACATTTCATTACCATTTATAGTTTATTGCGTATCTTAGTTTCTAACTCTGTTCTATACCATTGCTTTTTTTTGAGAGCCAGTGCTGGACACAGATAATTGCACACTAATGTGTACTGTCTTTAATTTAGCAAGGAACTTTCAGACTGAGAAAAGGCTGGAAAGAGAATTTTTATTTCTTGTAAACTATTTACAGCAGACTGTCTCTCTCAGCACCTAGGAAATTGGACTCCATTTCTGCCTGGGGTCTTTGGGCATTGTATCAATACAAAATAATAACAATCATATAAAAATACCTAGTTTGTGTAGGGAGTACTCAAATTCTTCATATCAGAATCTGAATCTGAAGTCTTTCTACATCATCAGATGTCACTCCAGGGCATTATTAAAACCTTGCTGTCCCTGTCTGTCATGCTACTTTACAGAATGGTTCCAATGTTGTTTCTCTAATTTAACTTCTTTGTGAGCACAGAATATGGGCCTATCATTTAATCTCCCAACATGGAGGACCGGTAGGCTGCTTCTCCTCACATGCTTAGCTTTTACACTGTCCAACCTGAATAGCTCTACTAGGACTTAAATTCCTACTGGCATGGCTCTCCATCCCCAGAAAAGGTCAAAAGGTCTCCTGTGAATGTTTGAGATATGTTTGGATAATATCTGATGTTTATGTAACCTATTTTTATAGAGTCCTTCTATCCTGAAAATATCTCGAAGTACCTCCCAGAAATGCAACCATCTTTGGCAAGGAAAATAGCAGTTTAGGAGAACATAGTATGTTGCATACAAGTGACATGGCAGAATATTTTATTTAAGGACACCAGGAAAATACTGTTAAGGATAGTGCCATGATATAGTTAGTGTCTGTGCAGTGGAGGAAGACTCAAATGTAATAAAACCTGTCATGCTTATTTTACATAGAAGTTCCTTTAATATTTTTTAAAAAAGCTTTGCTTACCTATCTTTCAAGGGGGAACACACAGGCCTTTTCTGAAAAAAAAACAATTAAATAAGCAAACCAGTACAATAGACTAAAAGTGCAGATTTCTGTGTGTAGTTTTAAATCCCTTCAGGAGCAAACCCTATTCCATATGTGTGTGCCAGTAGTAGGCACAGTTGTTTAGCAGCTGTACTGATAAGCCAATTAATATACATTTGCAAATGTGAATGATTGATGCCTCCCGAGACTGGGAAGGCACCATTTGTTGACAGTGGTAAGCAGGGACCACCTGCAGATGCTGGTGGCGGTGTCAGTGGCGGAGGGGTGATGAGCAGCAAGCAGGGACCTCCCGCAGATGCCAGTGGTGGTGTCAGCGGTGGCAAGCAGAGACTGCAGACACTGGTGGTGGTCTTGGTGGCGGCAAGTGGGGACTGCCCGCAGACACCAGTGGTGGTGTCAGTGGTGATGAGCAGGGACCGCCCGCAGATGCCAGCAGCAGTGTTGGCAGTAGAGACAGGGAAGTGGTGAGATGCTGGCGGTGTTGTTGGTGTTGAGGGGGGCGGGGAGTGGGAGGCGAACGGCGACCGCCTGCGGAAGCCGGCAGCAGCTTCAGCGGCAGCCAATCTCGGGGGGGGCACATACCCCTCCCCCCCCCCATGCCTCCTGTGCATTTCCTATGTTTGCAAGAATCTCAAAATAACCTATACTGAAGCCTTTTCTCTTTCCCTTTGCAGGTTGTTAGTCGAGTGGCAGCACAGCAAGGATTTGACTTGGATCTTGGCTACAGGCTACTGGCAGTATGTGCAGCCAACAGGGATAAATTCACTCCCAAATCAGCTGGTAGGAAAATCCTATTTCTGTTTGTTTGGTTCTCTGAGTGTCAGAAGTTAAACAAATAGAATTATTAACTATCTTGTTCCCCTTGATGAGGAAAGGCTTTGTCTTGGTTCTTCATATTCTACCATTCCACTGGATGTGCTGGCCTGAACTGGGATACCGGACTTTGGGAGCCCCTTCGTTTTTCCCATTCTGTGCTACAAGGTCTCTAATGTTCTGTAACCTCAGGATGATAAAAAGTCAAAAAGGGAACTCACATACCACACTCCCTTCATTTGTGTCAACAGTTATGTCCCTCTCATTGCTTTTCCATCATATGCCAACTTGTTTATCTCTTTCCAGTTCATTTGAGAATCGTAGCTATATCTATTGATGACTTTCTGATGTTTTGGGGCAGATGTCTGAATAAAGAACTACTACATGTTCTGGGTATCATTGTCATTAGGTTTAAAATGTTATACCAGGAATAGGTAGAAATACCACCAATATTACAACAAGGAGCCACTATTCCAGCTGTCTGGAAAAACAGTCTCATTTTGCTACCATTGTACTACAGCACAGCACCATAGTAATAATTGACTGTTAAAATGGTGCTATTATTTTCTCTGTTTGAGGAAAAATCCATTGTTTTACATCCATGTGCCTTGCATAATGACAATTATTTACAATACTTTATTTTTATTTGCCTTTTCAGTCAACAAATGTCAATATAATGCACATTAGTTAGGAAGGTGAGTAGATAAGATAATTGTTCTTTTCAAGATAAGACATGGATTGCCTTCCTGGTTAGTACTGGCTGCCATGCCACTGACTTTTGGAACAGGGGAAAATGTTACCTCCTATCAGGACAAGAATTCTTACAGTTATCTTGTTGTGCACTAGTTATTTTTGCTACACCTTACTCTTTGATTTCAAATCACTGTTAGACTTGTGGGTAACTTATCTTTTTAGACAAGGAGGTTCCTTACTTAGGGGACATCACATCTTATGTCATACCATTGACTTTACAGATTTCCTTTTTTCATGGTACAGGATTATTACTTCTGCTAGATGTCTAATAAATTGACGATCATTTTCTTTCCTCCAGGCATCTCCATGAAATCATTATTGGTTCTCAAAATACTCTATCCACTTTGTGAGGCTGATCCCTCTTTTGTGAATTCATGCTGATTATCTCCAGTGCTAGCTAATTCTCCTTGGTTGATTAGTCTTCTCAATGGCTTCTCTAATTTTAATGTCCATGTATTCATGCATTAAGATGAGAGCATACAACTCTGTTTTCAAATACTTTAAGAACATACCTTTTGAAGGTTCCTATATTATCTTCGTCTGAAGTAGATCCCTTCAGGGTGTTTCTGGAAGGAAGGTTGTCGGATGTTTTCGTTTCTTAATCTGGTGTAGTATTGATGGCTTCCAGTTATTTATCCCTTCCAGGCAAATGTAATGTCTGTGCCTATATCTGCCTTCTCTCATGCATTTTCCTGGCAAACCCATAAAGGTCCTACTGTCTCTGTCATTAACTGTTCCTACTTTTATGTATTCTTTAATTCAAGTGGCCCTAAATGCTTGGTTTCACACGTGCTGCTGCCATACCTTACCTTGTGCACACCTGTGTTTCTCCAGTTTTTTTTACTTATTTTTCTCTATCAACATAGAATTTTGAAAATTGCTTCTGCTGTCTAACTTGCTCAAATAAATGCATAACTGTGGACATATATTAATATATTTGTGAAAAGTCACATAAGTAGACACACAGACTTCACTATTATATTCACATAGCAGACATGGAAAGCTACCACAGTCACTGGTGAGACTGGAAGATCAGAAGACTGGGGTTATACAGGGAGATTCGCTCTTAATCGGGCTGATTCTTCTGACCTGAGGGCTTTATAGTAACTTCCAAATATTACCATTGCTTTATGGTGTGTTTATCCAGAATGATTCTGCTCCCTCATGCAGTTTTCTCTAAGAAATTATGGCAGTTATTTTTGACACTTACAGGCCTTCTCTCCTTCAAGATTTTCTCTTTTTTTCCCTTCAAAATACATTCATCATTATTTATAGCTCCTTCCATGATTGACTTATTATGTCAATTTTTTTGCACATGTTGTTCTGAATAACATTTTCTTTTTTCCCTTCTCACACCTGTTGCATTTGGATAGGGTGCTTTCAAAATTTTTCTTACTGACCATCTTCATGCTCCTGAAGAATGATTATCTATAATCCTGACTAGGGTTTTTGTTAACAAAACAATCTGTAATAGCAGTGGAGAGGTGCTTCTCCTCCTTCAGACTTATTATTTATATACTTATGAAACAGTTTGAACTAATTTTGATAAGAATCACTTTGATACTGATACAGGGACACACTTCTAGAGATGTTGTTAATCTGCATTGTAGTGAGCACCATTTTGAGATGCAAGGTAAACAATGTCCTGTTCTGAAAAAGTAATTGATAGCTGCTGCAAACTTATTTCCATAACATAATTTGTAGATCGCTTGGCCTGAAGTGAATACATCTCTTCTTGGTTTTGTGTAAAAGCCTCAAAATATGGTGGGATGCAGTGTTTCTAGGTGACAGTTTTATCAAATATATTGCCTAGTTGTTGCTTCTGTATTTGAATACCAAGTTATTAATAAGCTGTATTGTTGCCCTAAAAAAACCCTTTGTTCTTATTAATAATATTTTCTTACCTACACACTACATGCTAGTTAAAGTGTCTTCTATGATTTTTTCCAAATGGAATTATATTTAGTAAAGTGACTGTTAAATTAGGTACTGAATCACCCAACAGACTTACTTCTTATGTATCCTCAAGCTTTCCTGGCTATTTTAGTAAACATTAGGGCTGTGCAAACTTCGGTCCCTGATTCAATTCAGCGGAGATTCAGCCCGATTCAGTGGCCAAATCTCCAAATCTGAATTCAATCAGAGGATCCTTTAATCTCTCCAGATCAAATTGGAATCCTCTGAATTGATTTGGAGAGACTCAAAAAGATTTGAAGATTCAGACGTAGCCACGGCTTTAAATGTTTTTTCTGCCTACCTCTAGGTAGCTGGTGGCTTGTGAATGCTGCAATGCTGGGGTGCATGGAGCATCCCACAGAAGTGGAGGGAACTCACCAGTGCACTTGGCAGCAGACCCAGAAGTGGACCAGAAGCACTTTTGGTCCACTTCCAGGTCCACTGGGGAGCGCACTGGGCCCCTCACACCCCCTGCCTCGGTGACTGGTGCCTTCTGTGTCTGGGGGGGCACCCAGGGTCCCCCCATGGTCAATCGCCGAGCCGGAGGTGAGAGGCCTGTGCACTCCCCAGCGGAATTGGAAGTGGACCAGAAGTACTTCCAGTCAACTTCTGGGCTCACCACCAAGCACATAGAGGGCCCCCGCTTCCCTCACACACTCCTGTGGGATACTCCATCCACTGCAGCATCACAACATTCACAAGCTGTGTTTGTACCTTGAGGTATGTAGAAAAAGCTTTTAAAGCTGTGTCTATATCCAAATCACTGATTCTCTGAATCAGCATCGAATCTTCAGATTCAGCCAATTTGAATCAGGGACAGTGATCCGAATCAATTAATTGAATCACTGTCCCTGATTCGGGCTGAATCCAAATCAAATAGAGCGTGCATTGCACACCCCTAGTAAACATTTCTTGTCAATATTGTTGGTTCTAAAGTGCTCATATACCCATGAAAGATCAAGACGTACTACTCCTGTATCAGTAACCATCTTGTTTGGTAAATTTGAATTGTAGAATCTTTGTTGCCAGTGATGAGGTAAGAGAGGAAAGAACATTGCTTGATTTTCAGTTCCTTGGACTTAGTTTGAAGGGTTGATAGCAAAAACCCATTTTTTTTTAGTTTAAATAAATTTAGTCTGTACATAACTGAGCCACTAAATAAGCTACATTAGAAGAGCCATTCTATGGAAGCATTTTCTGACTATAACTACACAGACAAATATTTTATTGATAAACCAGTATCACAATAGCCAAGATCTGCTTTTTTATTATCATGCAGATTTTGAACTTTTATCCTCTTACATTACTGTTTTGCATTCCTGTTTATTTTGGGGGGTTTTCACCATTTGTTGCAATTGCTTTGTGGAAGTTAAAGATGCTCATGCTGGCACATTTTGTCAGTTAGGAAAGTATTTTTTTTCATTTACATTTACCACTTTTCTACATGATGAAACTCCAGATTTCAGTGAAAAGTATAAGTTTTTTAGAGTGTACTTGTTGCATGGGAATTCTTTACAATCCATATTGATTGATCCAGTTGTTCTAACACAAATGGCCATATTTGTAACTGCGCACTATGTTTAAAAAAGGTAAATCACTGTTAACCATTTACTCTTCAATAAAGTTTTAAAGGAGAATCTCAAAGCACCTCCAACAATCTACTGTAGTAGATTTAATAGATGTGCAGTTTAGATTATTTCAAGAGTCTAGTCAGCCTGCTACATATCAATACCTCCCTTCAACATTGATAAAGAGAGGCAAAATAAGTAAATGATCTAAACCCAAAAATTTTAAAACGTTTGTCAAATCATAGGAGAACAAAGCTTTGGACATCTCAGTAGTATGCATAGTGCAGTCAGCTGAAAAGTTGGAAAGACCCACTAGAAAAACTGCAAAAACATTGTGCTCCACAAGACCTGCCAAATCCTTGTTCCCATCTTCCATCCTTCCATAAAAGGCAAAACTCTATGTGACTTCAGTGGGACCAGGATCTTACTCATGGTATACAAATGAGGCTTTGTGCATACTTCAGTCCCAGAATTCATGAGATACACACATTCTCTCCCCCTCTCTCTCACTCTTGCTCACTCTTACGGAAGTGAAAATAATTTATGCTAGCATTAAGATCACATAAGATCAGGGTTTGAACTGACGCAACATGATTGGGAAACTTTGATGAGGTGTTATTTGGAAACCGATGCTGTGGCTGTCCATGCTATAGCAGTTCTATAGATAAAAAGAAAATTCATTCTCCAGGGCTGTCATTTTTACAAATGCTAAATTTACTTCAGAGAAGTCCTGTCTTCCTACCCCAGTCCCAAAGAGAGCCTTCTATTAAGTTGTCAGTAAGACAATATACATTTAGAAATGAGAGGATGTTAGCTAGAAGCATCTAGATCATTTCCTTGGAACAAGAAATGTTCTGCAGATAGGCAAACTGCTTTCACAGGGGGGGAAAATGACATTTTGCTCACTTCCCAAGCTTTTGGGCCATACAAACTGGTCCAGATTGGTGGTGTACAGCTTTCCGTTCCCTCTCCAAGCTCTACATGTACGGTTTCTTTCCTGTCAGTACTGTTCCTTTCCTATAACTTTGTAGTTTGGGTCTTGTCAGATTCTGTTCCCCCTGGCTAGGGACAAAAATTACACATAAACAGGTACAAAAGATTGGAAACCAGTTCAAATCTGTAACACAACAAAAGTCCAGTAAAAATAAACTACTTTTGAAATGGCTGAAACTGGTTTAAGATAAACCTGGATGGTTGTAGTATCAGACTTAACTGATATAGGTTAAGTCAGTTTATTGAACTTCTGTCCCAGATCCCTTACAGATTCAAGTTAATTCACAGTTCCCCGGTATCCCAGGATGCTTTGCACCTCTCCCACAAACCCTCCCCCACACTTGCAGGGTGGGCAGGCTAGCCTTGGCCCAAGCTGTCTGTTCCAGCTGAGCATGGAGGCATGGTCTAGTGCCCCCTGGCTTGGGCCACTTCAGGGATGTGGCTGCATTTCTGGAATCAACAGTGAATGTCTGTTCACGTGCTTATCTATTCGATCTACACAGCTTAGACAAACCTGTGAAGACTGAATCAATACAGACAGTCAAAAAGCCTGCGGCTGAACTTAGCCCTTTTATACATGTGAGTAGTACTTGAGTGTCCAAGTGTTTTAATGTACTCTTCCTTCAGTCCCTGATGAACCATTAATGCAGAACATAAGTGGGTCCTCCTTCTCCTTGCTCCTTTTTTGTGGCGTAGTCTTAGGGCTTGTTACAAAAGTTGATGTATCATTGCATTTTGAGGGACTTAAACTCTCTGGCATAGAATCATATTTAGATGTCTAAATGCCATTCAGGGTATGGACATTGATAACAATTGTATTGATATTAATTATGATCCAAGCTGTTATGACACAGCTTTTATGCCTGCATTAGGGCTGCGTGAAGCTTTGGTCCCCGATTTGATTTGGAGGAGATTCATCCCAATTCAGTGGCTGAATCTCTGAATCCAAATTGAATCAAAGGACCCTTTAATCTCTCCAAATCAAAGTGGAACCCTCTGAATTGATTCAGAGAGATTCAGAAAGATTAGGAGATTTGGACATAGACACAGCTTTAAATTTTTTTTGACATACCTCAAGGTACCAGGCGGCTTGTGAATGCTGTAATTCTGGGGCATGTGGAGTGTCCCACAGAAGTGTGGGGGGCTCCCCAGCACCTGTGGCAGGAGACCCAGAAGTAGACCAGGAGGACTTCTGGTCCACATCTGGGTCCAGCGGGGAACACACAGTCCCCTCCCCCCCATGTCCCCCTGGTTTGGCAACTGGTGCCTCCTGGGTCTGGGGGAGGCATCCAGGGTCCCCCCGTGGCCGATTGCCAAGCCAGCAAGGCATGAGGGGGGCCCCTGCACACTCCCTGGTGGACCTGGAAGTGTCCACTTCCACGTTTGCTGCTGAGCACATGGAGGGACCCCCGCACTTCTGTGGAATGCTCCATCTGCCCCAGCACCGCAGCATTCATAAGCTGCACTGGTACCTCGAGGTATGTAGAAAAAAATTCTAGAGCTGTGTCTATGTCTGAATTGCTGATTCTCTGAATCTACATCAAATCTTCAGATTTGGATTTGGCTGAATCGAGATGGGGACAGTGATCCGAATCAACGAATAGAATCGCTGTCCCTGATTCGGGCTGAATCCAAATCCAATAGCGTCCTCCTTGCACACCACTAGTCTGCATGCTGCTTTGGGGATACATTATAGGAAAACTATTACAACTTCAACTCTGTTTAATCAGGGTTAAATTTAAAGCAATTTGGCATACTTGGATCCCTACAGGAACATACAGACATAGCTGTTATATCATAGTAGCTGCTGTGCACTCAGGAGCAGCAGTTTATTCCCTGTTTTAAAGCAATTAAGAGTTATACCCATCCAAAGCTGTAGACAATAGGCAGAATAGGATTTGGACTACTGTGTTTGAATACCCCAATTTACCAGGGTACTGTGCTATATTATGTCAGCTGGAGATTACAGAACTAGACATTCTCAAGTGCAGAGACCAACAAGTACAGATCTTCAAAACTTTTAGAAGTGTGCCTGAAATCAGAAGGAAAATGAAACAACAGTTTAGAGGAGCAGAGAATAGCATTCATTGATGTCATCAAAGGAAGGAATTCCTGTTCCAGCATCTGCACTAGGAACAAATGTGTCTTCTTATTGTGTTAGTGAGTAGGTAAAATTATAGTGGGGGCAAACATTGATATTCTCCATGTTGTAGATGTAGAGTGATGCTGTAGCCATGATGATCCAGGAAATACAAGAGGCAAGAATTTTTTGGTCATATCTTTTACTGGCCCAACTGTATAGTTGGGAGATGTTAGACAAACTTTTGGGCATGAAGTGCCCTTCTGTGGGTGTGTCTACATGTGCTGTTACTTTGACTGAATAAACTCCGGTGCAGTTTGCACCAGAGTTTGTTTCTCCTGGACTCTGCATTTACATGTGCGTCCAGGACCACAGTACATTGATCTGGGTCGGAGCAGCCCTGGCTGGAAAGGAGCCCCAGGGGTCAACCTGACAGCCTGGTGTTTCTCTGACCTGGCCCGGCGTGCTGTGGCTCAGCTAGCCAGCAGGCAACCACCTCACTGAAGCACTCTCGAGACCCAGCCAGCCCCATCAGCATCTACGTGTGCATTGCTGTGCAGTAAATAACACTGCTGCAGATAGTACTTGCATTTAGAAGTACTAACTGATGGTGACATTTATTAGTTTACTGTGCCCTAATAGGCACTGAGACTTTCCTGCAGAGCTAATTAGGCAACTGCAGTACACGTCTCACGTAGACACACCCAGCATATCCAAAAGCTTTTTGAAACCCTTATCTCATAGTTAAATGCAGCTCTCTGGATTATATCACTACACCATCACCAGATAGGCTCAGATCTACAAGACCCTTCTGGTAATACACCAAAAAGCTCTATGATAATAACAAAAGCACCAAAGAACAACGGAGGGTAGCCTGGGCAAATACTAACTTCAGCGACCCTGAAGTTATAGCAACCCTACAATTCCCCAGCCAGGACTTGACCTACCAAGAAAAAATCAGTCCTCCCTGAATTACGTTTGGACACTTCATGGAAAGGTAGACACCTACTCTGGAGAGCAAAGAACGTCCATGTTGTGACTGTCGTGTGATTTTTTTTTTTTTTTTCAGACAGCAAAATATATTTCATAGACTTCATAGACATTAGGGCTAGAAGGGACCTCAGAAGATCATCGAGTTCAGCCCCCCGCCAAAAGGACAGGAAGTCAGCTGGGGTCATAGGATCCCAGCAAGATAAGCATCCAGTTTACTCTTGAAGGTGTTCAATGTAGGTGCTTGAACCACCTCCAGCAGCAGGCTGGTTCAGACCTTGGGGGCTCGGACAGTAAAGAAATTCTTCATAGTTTCATACTTTCTTCCTTATGTCCAGCTTAAAGTGGTCTTGCAGTAGTTTATGACCGTTCGACCTCGTCATCC
>NW_017728994.1:16539684-16540417 GCF_001723915.1 Gavialis gangeticus | reverse complement strand
GCCCACCCACCCGGCCACAGGGTGGGGGAGGGGCCACTTTTTCCTGTGCTCCACACCAGCTTGTAACCCAGCCCGCAGCCAACCTGGGCCCTACGCTGGCTCCAGGCTTGCCCGTTAGGGTTGTACTGTGCTGGCAACAGCTGTAGCTTTCCCGCTTGCCACATCAGGCAGTGTTTGCTGCTGCTGCCCAGCATGCGAGCTCTGTGTGGGCAGTAGCAGCAGCAAATGCTGCCCAGCACAGCAAGCGGGGGGCTGCAGCTGCTACTACTGTGGTGCAGCCCCAACGGGCGAACCTGGAGCTGGTGCAGGGTCCAGGCTGGCAGTGGGGTGGGTTACAAGGTGGTGCTGAGTGTCGGGGGGGAAGAGTGGTCCCTCCTGTGCCCAGTGCCCCACGCTGCAGTCACTTGCAGCCCACATGGTACTGCCTGTGCCTGCTCTGGACAGCCCCACGCAGGCTGCGAGCGGCTGCAGCATGGAGTGCTGGCCATGGGGTGGGCAAGGGGCTGCCTTTCCCCTGCGCTCAGCACCAGCTGGCAAGCAGGGGGTTGGGGCTGCTCACTGCCCCCCGCCAGTACCGCGGGGCTGGGGGGACACTGGGAATGAGCAGGTGCGGGAATAGGTCCCACACCTGTGTCCCAGGGCCAGCACCAGTGCCAGCAGAGCCCAGAGCAGGGTGATAGGGGTACAGGGTCCCAACTGGCAGGGGCTCTATGGAGTCGGGCCAGCTCCCCTG
>NW_017728994.1:16516588-16534684 GCF_001723915.1 Gavialis gangeticus | reverse complement strand
GCTGCGAGCGGCTGCAGCATGGAGTGCTGGCCATGGGGTGGGCAAGGGGCTGCCTTTCCCCTGCGCTCAGCACCAGCTGGCAAGCAGGGGGTTGGGGCTGCTCACTGCCCCCCGCCAGTACCGCGGGGCTGGGGGGACACTGGGAATGAGCAGGTGCGGGAATAGGTCCCACACCTGTGTCCCAGGGCCAGCACCAGTGCCAGCAGAGCCCAGAGCAGGGTGATAGGGGTACAGGGTCCCAACTGGCAGGGGCTCTATGGAGTCGGGCCAGCTCCCCTGTCTCCCTGCTGGTGCAGCCCAGCCCAGCTCCACAGACCCCTGCCAGCCTGCGCCTTGCTCTGGGCGCCACCGGTCCTGGCCCTGGGACATTGATCCCAAGATGGTGACCAGGGGGCAGGGCACCTGTTAAGGGGCAGGGCTACCCATGCGGCCCTTAACAGCTTGCCACAACTTGGTGAGGAACCCTCTGCCCAAAATAATTGCCCACCCCTGGGCTAACAGAATGCATGTTTCCTAGCATGGGTGAATTCATGATGGGGGCGTGACTCCAGAACCTCAAGGGTGAATGCCACTGCCACCCTCTGCTTTACCTGTCACCAAATTTGGAGGCAGATGAGGGAGCACGGGGGCAAGTGGCAGCCATGGTCACACCCTGAGTTTTGAAGCCATGCTGATTATACAGTGTGAATAAAGAGCTCGCGGTGCATGTACCACACAGCTGTAGAGAAGTGTAACCACACTCTCCTAAATCTGCCCCTGTTGCCTAGGTTTAGTTATCCTCATGTTAGTTACCCCATGTTAGCTGACATGAGGTATGAGTACATCCTTGTCTTACGAACACACAGCCTGTTAAATTAAGCTTGGGGAAAACATCTGCACCAGATCCTTTTAAGGTTTCTCCACTAGTAGCACTGTTCCCCTTGGCTAACTTTCCCTAGCTTCCTGTTGCATGTTCTTGGCCTTAGTTCTTCAGGCTTGGAGCTGGCAGTTCCTCACAGCAGCAGTTCCCTTTTCTGCCTGCTCTGTGTTGCTGAGACCACTTTTGAGGGAGGCTGTGTATCATGAAAAGCATGAAGAAGTTGCTGTCGCCTTTAAACAGTACTACTAATTGAATATGTCTGTACCGCTTGCCTCTGTTCTGTGCTGTTTATACCTGCGCTAATGTTTGTGTTTTCCTTAACTGCTGCTACATCTGGGCCATTGCTTCAGCAGGAGGTCAAATGCAGCATTTCCCACCCTGAAGACAGAAGACAAAGCCTTTAAAAATATATGTGTCTCTTTTCATGACAGTTGCTCCCCAAACGTACCATGGTAAATTCCATTGACTTGTTTTGACACCTATAGGAAATGGCACAGCAGGTTAGCTGCATGCTCATTTGCTTCTGAGCTACAGCAACCTGACTTCATCCGGGTGTCCCTGTGTATGTGGCTGTCTTTCTCTCATAAATGCCTGTCCCATCGAGGCACTCAGAGTTCTCTTAGCACAGTACTTACTGGGGCCCCTAGAGGCTCCAGGATTTACATGAAACCTCTTTGGAGCTTGAACTTTGCTCCTTTTGCCCTTCCTATGTAGTATTTTGAGTTGTTTAGTATTCTTGTTTTAAGGCCTGTTAGTTAAGCAAAACAAGGTTCACAGATCAGTGAATTTATTTTTAAAAAGGAAGTCAGGAAGGGAATAATTTTCAACGTCTAAATATTTTTCATAAATACTTTAACAAGCTGCAGAACTTTTTGTTGTTCCCAGAGCAGCTTTTGCTTTTGTCAGGAGGCCAAGTTGGGGCCAGACAAGGGGACGACAGGATGAGATCATACAGGGAGCTTTGTCCGAGAAAGACAGTGTTTGATATCTCTGCCCAGAAAAAGAGGGCTGGGGGTGGGGAGGATGGTGAAGGCAGGATTGTGTAGAGAAAGTATCGTAGTCACTGAGAAACTGCAGCAAATGAATCCCATGATAGTCTGGATGGGCAAGTATGTGTTATACATTTGATAAAGTACCCCTTTCTCTCTGATATAGTATTGTAATTGGCCTATTTTCAGCCACCATTGGACCTGTTTGGCTTCCCTTTGTATTGCAGTTGAACAATAATACTACCTAATTTTTTTAATTAATGGCTTTATTAAATGAAGTATGAAAATGAAACTTTATATCATTAGGATATTGTATATTAAGATGTGTCTGGTTTTGGGGCATCCTGTTAATACTTTAATGGCTTATCATACAGTAATTAGGCTGTGTTTTTACTAGGCTTTATATCAAAGTTATCAGTACAAAGGGCTCTGGTTACCAAAAGGCACTTAACTGCAACATAAATTGGTTAAGTCACATGTTAAGATAAAGCCTTGACATGATACTAGAGGCTAAGGGAGTGTCTTGACTAGGATAAAAGTTCTTCTTTACAACAGAAAAACATTTTAAAACTCCAAGCCCAATTCAGGACAGGCCAAACAGTATTTTACCAGCTCTTGACTCTCCACCTCAGCTTAATCAAGTAAGCCTTTGCTAGCTTAGTTATATGGTAAGTTAGAAGATAACATTGCTTATGTTTGTTGGAATAAGAGTAGTATTTGCCTTTAGATGTCCCCCCCCCCATGATAGGCTTGTATCTCAAGACAGTAAACTGGGACTTGGGAGCTCTCCATAGACTCGTGGTGGGCCCTTGGACAAATCTTTCTGTATGTCATTTCTCCATCTGTGAATTTGGAATAAGTAACACTCCCTTTCTATCTCCTGTTGTCCATCTGGTCATAGCGAGGCCTTGAGCTCACCTGGGACCCCTGAGTGCTGCTGTAATAGAGAAGATAATAATGAGTCTATCCTGGAGCCTGTACCTGAGAAACACAGCTTTGTTGCTCTTACGAATCTCTTTCCCAGAAATGATGATAGATTATGAAAGATTCACTGGTAGCAACATTGGGTTATGCATCCCTGCACCTTGCATTCCAAGGGGGAATTCAGCACATGAAATGACAATCAATGTTACTGCTGCCTAGTGAGGAACAGCTGAAATTTGTATCTGTGGTATGTGAGAGCCCAGCTGACGCAGACTATTGAAGGTGTACAGTGAATAAGCTTTTCCAGCCCTTCTTGGTCAGCTCAACTTCCTGTTGAGTTTAGCCTACTTCTGCACAGGCCTGGAACTTGCAACCTCTGGGTAGAGAAGATTTTAGCCACTTCGTATCACTGAAATGTGTTCATGACGGTTTTCTGTTTCTGGAGCTGTGGAGCTTTCGTGTTAGCAGCAGAATTATGCACAGACGGAATCCAGGGCTCGATCCAAGATGGGGTATAATGTTGCAGTCATACACCACCTTTGACTCCTGGTCTACCCAGAGTTTAAAAAACTACGCTCTGGCAGTGACAGCAGCATTTGTAGTTGGTCAGCTCTTAGGGAATCAATTGACTTTCTGGCTTATTGTAATCTACCTGATTCCCCCTAAACTCATTCCACAGGTTTAACAACCCTCTCTCCTTTTTAATCATCTTGATGTTCTAATCAAGCCAGCCTTTTTTCTGCATTTCTGCTGTCTTTTAGCTGTTCCTGGTAATGTAGCTTGTATTTCATAGCCCTGAAGATTGGTTTTAACTCTAGCTAAAAACATTTATTTAGATGTGGAAATAATTTTCAGTGAAGCATTACATGCACTGTGAAAATACTAAGGAAGGCTAGATTTTGTTTTATGAATCTGAAAGAAATGTGCATTTAATTCTAATGACTACAGGACTAATGAAACAACAGATTTTGATTATTTTTGTCTAGTTCATTGTGTTTCTTATACATAATATAGCAAATGAGTGCACATTCCAAGAAAGTTTTATTTGTTTTTGCTTTAATCTAAAACTGAATAATATAGCTCTCTAGGCCCCTATCATATTAGTAAAACTTCTAGTTTCTTTTTAAGCAGAGTAAAATGGGCATTGCATTATATCTAATAATACACCACACCATCTGCGCCTCCCTTTTCAAAATCCTAGATCCACCCTTGACAGAATCTAAGATTTATGCCTTATTACACCTGTGTGCCCTTTGGCAGAGGAGTGAAAGTCAAGGAATGGTACTGTGTTATAAGGTAAAATAAATTGGGTATGAAGAGACATAGTCAAATATTCCCTTCACCAGTGCAATATTTTCCTCTATAGTTTGTGTGTGTGTGTGTGTGTGTAATATATATATAGTGAAATTGACTACAGATTTGACCATTATTAAAAATGCTTCTTGAATGTTTTCTTCATATGCATTGTTTTTTCTCAGTTACTTTCAGGTTTAGTAATTCATATAAAGAAAATAAACACAGTGGGTTTCCTCTGTAGGTCTTCAGAGGAAACATACAATGTCCTTTTATTGAAAAAAAAAAATGTATTTCAATAGGTTGGTTTGAACCTCATAGGGTTATCTGCCTTGAGTGTTCCTTGAATTTTCTAATAAAGCTCTTTTGTATTTCTGGCACACTGAAGCATGCTAAATCATGGTATGTAGTAGTTATAGGTTGCTACTGCATTAACATTCCACTTACAAAAACAAATTAATTTTAAACATGGAGGATAAACATGACCTGCATTGATTGAGAGAGACTGACAGAATACACACATTCACAGGATCCGAAAACTAGAAATGAGGCCTGAGCCACAACCACACAGTCACAAACTTGGGTAGCTCTGAATTTGGCTTTTGTGCCTTCAACCAGTCTCTTCCCAAATGCTGAATGTGAACACTGAAAAAAAAATCTTTGAGTCCTGAATATGTGATCCTGTTCCTGTCTGGGATTTTGTCTCTGCATGCATTCTTGGATCAGTATGTCCTTATTAAAAGCAAATCACTGTAGTGTTAATCATAGCTCTTTCTCTGACCTATTGGTCTGCCTTGAGCAATCTTCTTAACTCTTAAATTTGTAGCACCCAAATTATTTAAATTAAGGAGACTAGCTTTTCAATTTATTTTGGTCACTTTTGTGACAAATAAGGACACAGCAGGAGTGAGTTAATCAAATAATCATTTCACAATGATTTTAGGGCTTTGAGTTACAACCAGGTTCACCAAGCACTGGTTTCATGATCACAGCCTGGTGGTAGAAGTAAACCTTCTAAAACAATCTCTTGCAGTGCACGGAAAATAAATGTCTTAAGTCAATTTTGTTTATTTTCAGGTCACATTGAACACAGAACCTCTGCGTACGTAAGGGTGTTCACTTCTCATATGATGGTGTCCCCTACTATAGTCTAGCCAGCAACAAATTGTACTGATCTTATTCATCCTATAAAGTCTTTCCATCACAGGAAAAACAAATCATATTAATGTGCTCACTATATAAGGGATTTCATTAAGACAAAGACTCATAGAGGCATCTAGGTTCTAAGCATGAAAAGTGATTTATTGCTGATCTGACCTAGCAGCTTTGAAATACCAGACAGTAATGTGAAAAAGAAGGGTTTTGTTTAAAAACTGATGGCATTTCTTTTAATATTGCATTCAAATTTGTATATTTCAAATGACTAGCCATAATTGCAAGAGCCATGAATTGACCAAGGTAAAAGCAACAAACAGTAAGTTGTGAGGTTTTTTACGCCTCTTCAGGAAAAAAAAAATACTTTGAAGAGAATTATTACTGTAAAAGTAGGGTTAAAAGCAGCTTTTTCACACTTTGAGTCACCCACAAAAGGTTAAAGGGTGACTTTAACAGTGTATGTTTTGTTGTGTTATTTAAATCATTCTCGGCCTCTTGAAGGCTCAGATCAAATGTATATCTATAAGAACAATCATGAGAAGTGAGACAGTCTGGGATGAGCATTGTCACAGCCCAAAAGGAAGAGGAATATTCCTGGTTCAACAATGGAACAAATTTCACATCACTTAGATCCTTCCCAGCAACAGTTTCATTGCTGTAATAATATAAATATTTTTACTGAAGAAAGCGCAGGTGCCTTGTAAGACCTAAACACACTAAAGATTTTTACAGGTGTCATTTATGTAGGTTTCGTACAAGGATGTAATTTATGCTATGCACATTTTGTAAAAGTGCCATGTGTGTACTCTGAGCAGAATCAACTCCTCCAGTGAAGCAGCATCTATTGTTTACTGGTGAGTCAATGGACTTCCCATTAAAACAGCTGTCCATGCAGGCTCCATGAAGGGACTGGCTGTTCTGTGATGCATCAGCTTTTTTCTTCTGCCTTGATTCCTGTATAAGCACCCTGCTCCTTTGCAGAGTTCTCTCCCTTACATGACTAGAACCTCTGATGGAGAATGTGGAAGAGCTCGTGTAAGATGCTTGACAGCTTTGATTAGATGATGAGTAAGGAAACATAAAAGATGGTACATTATAAAAAAAACAGTAAGGAAATCCCAACAGCCAGAGCTGTCTTGACAGTTTCCGATGACACAGCCTTCCTTGATTCTCTGAGCTCCACAAACTGCCAGCCTTTGCTTGTTAAAGGCTACATTGTATGGCTCTCATTTCATCTTGATCTGGTAGAATTCATATCTTAGTGTTTTCACTGACAAGTGTACATGTTTATAGAGTTTGAGATTACTCAGAGCAAGGAGTGATCTGTTTTCCCTGGAAAATGGAGAAAAAACTCAAGCATTAAACATAAAGGAATGGGGGAAGAGAGAATGGGAAATATGTTGACCATGTTTAGGTAACCAGAGCTCATTAATTAGTGGAATTCTGTTAAGTGTCCTAATTTATGGAACAATGACAAAGCAGTATGATTTATGTCTGCAACAAGATTCTTTACCTGTCTTCAAAATGCTGAGATGCACAAATGAATACCAATCTTTGTATAAGACAGAAGACTTTCTAGGGAACTGGTGAGTATTAGACAAAAAATCTGGTGTTTTGACATATTTGTATATGTATCTATTTTGTAAAACATGGTATTGTATAACTATTGTATAATTGTGAGAAAAAAATGTAAGCTTAGGAAGGCCTCTTGTGAATTACACATTATCCCATATAAGAAAATGCTTATTTGCATATTTATTAAATACTCTAAAACATTACTGTCATAGTTTATTTCCTGTAAGTATACATGTTTGTGTATATACAATTATTTATTACCTTCACCTTTTGATATGAAAAACAAGAATACTAAGTTGTCATGAGATCATGAGTATAGGACATGAAGAGATTGAAAATTATAATTATACTTAAGAAACCCAGACCTTACAAATTAAAGAACCTGTATCTCAGGTTTTATGTTGGCTAGTGATTTCTTTTAGAAAGTCAAGAATCTGTCATTTATTTTGGGATGAAGCCTCTAGTTCAAGGTGCAGACATCTGTGAAAAATTGTAACTTTACTCTTGTTCCTTTGTTAAGATGGAGCATTGTCTACCCTGCGCCTCAGTTTTGTAAGAAAAGATATTTTCCGTGGCAGCTGTTCACAAGTTTTTAATGTTCAAGGCAAGAGCAAAAAAGATAGATTAATGGGCAGAGTGCAGGTGACATAGTGAAAAGATAAATGTGATTTCATCAGGTCTGCAATTAATCGTGTGATTCTTGTTATGGAACACTTGGGTTGAAAAACAAACAGTATATTTATCCAGAATTACTAGTTAACTGAAGGCTAGGCCTAAGATAAGAATGTTAGCCAGCTTTACAACTTAAAAGTTTATATTAATTTGACCACTTAAAACCAGTTGCTTTGGCAGTCCATCTGCCATGTCCTTTTTTTTTTCTGTTTTTGTTGACCCAAAGTGCAAGCCTTCACATATATGGATGATTAGTTTATTGTTTGCTTAATATAGTCAGCTATCATTTTGATATAATATGAAGCTAGGCTTTTTTTAAACATCTTTCCAAAACTCTATTTATAAGAGGAATTCGGATACTCCCCAAGATCTTTTGTTTAAACTAAGGTTTGGGTCTGTCTGCCTATGTACATACTTGCCTGAACATAAATGTGAGTTATCAAGGTTTAAAATATTCTTTACTGAAGAAGATTAGGAAAACCGTGATTGAAATATTTCAAAGACCATCAGGGGATTTAGTTGTATGTTGTCCCTTAAAATTAATAGAAGATAATGGTTAAGTTGCCTAAAGGAAAGTGTCTATGGCTAGGGACAGAAATTATACATAAACTGGTATAAATGATAAGAAACTGGTTCATCTCTGTAACACAACAGAAGTTCAGTGCACATAAACTGCTTTCAAAGTGACTAAAACCAATTTTGAGATAAACGTGGATGGACATGGTATCAGACTTAACCAATTTACGTTGAATCAGTTTATTGAACTTCTGTCTCAGATCCCCTCCAGATTCAAGTTAATTCACAGTCTCCCAGCACCCCTGGATGCTTTGCATCTCCCCTGCTAACCCCCTCCTTTTGCAGGGTGGGCAGGCTGGTCTTGGCCCAAGTTGTCTAGTGTAGCTGAGCAGGGAGGCATGCTCTAGCACCCCCTGGCTTCTGGCCTGAGCCACTAAAGGCACGTGGCTGCATTTCTGGAATCAAAAGTGAGTGTCTGTTCACTTGCTTATCGGTTCAATCTGTGCAGCTTAGATTAACCTGTGAAGATAAAATTGATTCAGCCTCAGGCTTCTTGACTGTCTGTACTTAGCTTATGCGTATGTCTCCCTCTTCCCACAGAGGGCACAACTAACATTTGCTTCTGCAAAACAGTCACACTGTTAGCACCGTGGCCCTGATGTAGCACAGTAGTTGAACATGTGCCTAGCTTTAAACATGGGAGTTTATGCTAATGTGTAAGCAGTGTCTTGCCAAAGTGTGGTCCATGACACTAGTTACGAGCTTTCAAATTTCAGGAAATAATAAACAAAGAGGATGCTCATAGAGTTCTATGATTTAGAAGGGGAGAATATGAGGTACCATCATTTACTTGTATATCTGTAGCTTTCTTTTTCACACATTCACATGAAAATGTAAGCACCTAGAAGTTGCATCTTCTGATAAATAAACCTGATAAGTTTACTATTTTCCATCCTTTCCCCTTAGTCTGTATTCTTCCAAACCCACATTTAAATTGTGGCACTCCTATAGTTAGTAATGGTTGTTATATATTCTATCAACTGAAGCTTAAAAGGCCATAAACAGAAGAATAGGCTGACGTATCTGACTTAGAAGGCACATTTGAGATGCTATCTCTGTGCTGAATGCAATTGCATGGGTGCTCTAAAAGAAACCAGATTTTCCTCTGGAAGTGTTTAGCAGAGCAGACTGGTGAAAGTCTGGGCTTTGATGTTGCTGCATCACCCTGGTGCATGTGCTGTGGAGGCACCTAGCTGTCTTTCAACCTCTGGGGAGTTGTGTTGCTATTTCTGTCATGTGAGATGGTTGTTTATGTTCTGCATAATATTTGTACTGTTTGCTTTTTTAAATGAATTCTTTATTGTTATTATTACTCAGTTGTTAAAATATCTCTGATATACAACTCCAGAAATAACCTCATCCAGTTCAGCAAATCAGAGGCTTATGCCAAGGTGCTACATCAAAGAATGAATGAAATTAAAAAAGATAACCACATAAGTCCAGACTTAGCTTTTGTGCTTAGTTTCCATTGAAGGCTGTGGGTTTAGGGGCAGGCTCACAGATAGAACTTGCTTAGATAGAACTTGCTTAAATGTTGTCCTGAATCAGGGCCTAAGTGCTAATCCAGTTACTACAAACACCAGACACATGGCAGAGTAGTCTATGGTCCAATTATAATCAGGGAATTTCTGTTGAGTTGGGATAGGATATATTAATTCCATGTTTAACTTTAATTTTGAAGCAACATATTTTGGTAAGGTCTTTTGTTGTTCCAGTAAAAGATATTACCAAAGACATCTACATTTCTCATGCTACCTGGACTATCCTGACTACAACAGCACTAGCCTCCATCAGGTTTTAGGGATGTATTTTAGCTGACTGTTCCCTTGACAAATAATGCTAAGGGTAAAAATCTCTGAGTGAGGGTTCCTGAATTGATGTAAACAATACTATAAACATGTCAGACTGATTTCTGGAATTTTTAAAGCACTTTTCATCCTAATATCCAAGAATGCTGCCTGGCAAAGTCATGTCCTCAACTTTGTTTTCTGCAGGTCCTTTGCAAAATAAGTTACCTTGCCAGTCCACTGCAAAATTAGAATCAAGGACAGTGTGGAGGGGGATGGGGAATTATAGGTGAACAGCTCATCGTACATAAGATAATATTATGTGATTCAACTTTTTAAAATAAATAAGTAAGCTAGCATGTGTTCATCTTAGATTGTTAAGGGCCTAGGAAGATTTTTTCCCAAAGGGATGTAAAGGACGACATGATACTCCTACATAAATGCACACATGGGACTCCCAGGAAAGCTTCCTAAATGAGTTAAGGTTGATTGTGAGCTTTAAAGTATGTTCCCTGCCTAAATAACACTGTGAACTTGCCCTGATGTACTAGCAAGGGATTAATCAGGGAGGTATACTGCAAAAGATCAGATTTCTTCCACTTGGTAAAACTCATGCCATAGGGACTGACAGGCTGCACAGAAAGTTAATAAAGTTATCAACAGCAATTAATTCCAAAAGGAAAAGCAGGTAAGAGAACTAAATAAATCATTACTTCTACTTGTGCATGTCTTCTAATCCTTGCTTGCCGGTAGTTGCCTGAGCCTACAAGTTTAAATGTATAGTGCACCTTGGCTTCTTATGCGAGATGAATTGATGGAGGAAAAGTTTTCCATTAACTTCCTACTAAATATTTGTCCTTATTGCATCTGCTGTTACCTACATGCCATTTAGCAGCTGCATTTTCATTTTAAAGCTAAGTATACATTCCAAAAATGGGCATTTTGTATAGCATGATACCTAACATATTTTAGCTGTGCTACTGTAAAATCCTAGTGGAGACGAGACTGGGTTTTTCTGAGAGGTAAACAGTAAGTCAGAAGGTCATAGTTTTCATTCTACCTGCATATGGACATGCAGACAATTTACTAAATTTACTGAGGCAGCCATCTGTGTGCATACTCTTATCCCACAGTTATTAGAAGGTACACCTTGACAGCTTAGCCTGCAGGGAAAGAGAGATAAACTACTTGGGTTTACTTTCACATATCCCTGGACAGTGGTGGTGTTTGGAGCTGCATATAAAGGTTCAGTTTTCAGTAAAACTGTAAACTCTTTGCTAAACAAGCATACTAAAACATAACCATAATGTACCAGAGGCCCTTTGCTAGCCCAGACCCCATATAATTGTATGGCTTGCACTGCTTCTATCACTGGGTAAGAGTATACACATGGGCAGTTCTGGGGAGGGGATTGTGGGATGGTTAGCATGCATTTGTTACGCTGCTCTAACACAACAAAACAATTCCTTGCCTTTTGTGCAGTGAAGACAGTTTTGGTGTTTGCCAACTCTTGTAGTTTCATTGTAAGTCTCAACATTTTCAGTATTTTACTTACAGCTCCTATTTCTGCACTCAGGTGACGACATGACAATTTCATCTTTCAATTAAAAATAAAGTAAGTTGCAATCCCTTTAGGATTAGTGAGGAAAGCCTGGTCACAGGGCCTATGTCCAGATTTATTAACATTTGCATTTGATAGCTATGATTCTCACTGGAGATGGTAAAGGTGAATAGATACAAAATGACCACTTTGTGTCCTGTTAAGATCCTTCCTCTAGGAAAATTTAAAGAATTTTGATAGGATCCTTCCTCACCCTTGACTGTAAGGTCTTAGTCCCAAAACTAGGTTGCCTTAGTTCCTTGGTCTTTCAAACTGGCAACTGCTATAACTAGAACTCGGGTACTATTTTTCAGAGGTTTTAAGCAGTTTGTGCTCCTTTTGACTTCAGCTGGAGTTCTGGAAACTTAACACCTCTGAGAATGAGGTTCATAAAGTAAAAAGAAAAAAGAGATGATGATGAAATACCTGACTGTATTTTCATTTGTTTTGAAAAGCAAATAACATTTTTCCTGTGGCAACATTATTGCTGTGCTTAAACTGAGCGTGCAGAAGTCAAAGATAATGAATTAATTTAGATAGCCTTTCATCAATGGAAATTTGTTATATAACTTTATATAAATTACTGGATCCTTTCTACCTTTTTGACTTACACATTTGAGAGGTGATATTATACTCCTAAGTACTGACAATATGGATGTGTTACTCACCATGCCAAATAATATGGCTTAATATTACTCTAAATATAAGTATTGTGTATGTTTTGTACAAAATAGATCTTTATTATATTATGTAGGCCTAGTTTCTGCTTTGGGTGCACTCCTGAGTCATTGTCTCTTAATTTTTTAAAATATTTTTCTCTTTATAAAATGTAACTAAGATTTTTTTTTTTTACCGAATCCCCTCCACCAAATTGTAAAATGCATTTATCCCTTCAAAAGTCCTACTCTGTATTCTTCCTGCATTTAGATTTCTCGAACATAAATGTAATTTAAAATGATTATGTACTTTTTTTACTTTTAACAGTTGTAGAAGGACATTACATATAGATACTTGTAGAAGATCGAAGCCTTTGACAGACATTAAAACAGTGGTGCAGTTTTGGAATCAGGAGAATTTTATGCTTCTGCCAGATGTACATGGTAAAAGGCATAGGTCTGAACTCAGTAGTGCCCCTGCAGAGCTCCTCCCAGTCCCATCCTGTGGATTGGATCAGTGGTGGCTCTGCCCCAGCTCCAAGCCAATTCCTGGTCTGGGCCAGGGGCCAGGGCTGGCAGTCAGGGGCCAGAGCTAATTCTGGCAATCGCCTTTATGTGCAGCCCCAAACTCTCTCAGCCATGGAACAATCCCATGTCTGGTGGTCCTACATATTCAATTTATAGTACTGTGCAATTTATAGAACCACACTAAGGTTCCACATGTTTTGTAGAATATCTTTGTGATCGGTTTGCCATTTTATGGCACCAGAAATCAGCTGCACATGCAGCAGTGTTGCTGTTTATGGCATGATTGCCACCTTAATTGTTTCATAACTGTAATGTATGCCAGGGGCTTGATTGAGATCCACTGTATGCTGGATAGCCATTCTAAGGGCACGTCTTCACTGTAGAGTTAACGTGGATGTTGCTTATAACCCCATATCCCTCTACACCCAGGTACTTCTTCCCACAGTTCAGGCCTGCTTTCAGCCTGGATATGCTCATGTAGCTGGATGCGTGAGTCATACCTGGGTTTCATCACGCACTGGCTGTGATAACCTGCCAACTTGGCAGTGAAGATGACAGCTAAATCACTTATAGGTTGTCCTTTAGTTTCTTCAGATGCTTCGTCCTCCCATACCCTGTGCTCAGAAAGATGGACACTTTTTCCTACAGTTCACTGGAAAAGAGCTGATACAGTTACTTAGCTTACTGCAGTCTGAAGTACCCTGGCATATGTCCTGGGAAGTCTTATCAACACACAAGGTGTGAACACAGAATAACTTTGGTAAAATTACACCTAGAGTGCAGCTGCCTCCACCTCAGCTAGACAAACCTCTAGGCTAGGGTAACAGACATTCAAAAAGCTTGATCTTGAATTGATTCAATCTTTGCAGTTTAATCTAATCTGGCTAGGCTAAATCACTTTTTAACTGCACAGACATCCCAGAAATTCACGCACATGCCTGCAGTAGGTCAGGCTAGAAGCTAGGGGGCACTACAGCAGCCCTCCCTTCCCTTGTATAGCAGTGGGGGGGCAGGGCATAGCCAGGCCCCACAGGACACTATGATTAGACCAGCAGGAAGCTGATAACACTGTTTATCACCCCTAACTCAGTGTTCATTACCCCCTTAAGAAAACAACAAAGGAGCATTACCAGCTACCTGTTGATTCAGCACGGACCTTAGCCAGCATGTGGTCTGCTAGCTAATGCTGAGGTGTCTGTGAGGCACAGAGCAATGCCTGCTTAGCACAGAGTGGAGAGGGGAGGGGGGGAGTAGAAGCCAGGCAGATGGCTGCAGAAACTGCTGAGCTCCAGTGAGGCAGCAGAGGGGAGGGGCCAGCCCTGCTGTGGAGCAGAGAGCCCTGCCCAACCAGAGAACATGCTGGGATGCTGGGGGACTCTGATTTATCTTAAACCAGCAAGGGGTCTGGGACAGCCATTGCATAAACCAGTTTGACCCAAATCCATTAAATCTGATACTACATTCAACCAGGTTTATCTCAAACCGGTTTCAGCCATTTTAAAACTGGTTTATGTGCACTGAACTTCTGTTCTGTTACAGGTTTAAACAAGTTTCTGATCACTTAAACCGATTTATGTGTAATGTCTGTCCCTAGCCTTACTGTTTGGATCTGGCAACGAGTTAGCTGGATTAATTTTGTAGTGAAAGTTGAGAGTTAAAAGTATAAGTGAATTTAGCTGTTGAACCCCGCCTATCATGTTAAACTGTGATCTCAGAGAACTATCTTTTCTTTCTTTTTTTTGGGTGGGGAAGGAGAGGAAGAAAAGTGCAGTGTTGCAGGAAATACATGCTCTTCACTGCACACCCGCTGACCATAATTGTGCCCACTGTTTCTTTTCCTATATGGAGAATCTGAAACTTTTGAGATGAAGAAGTCTTCTTTGAGCTAACAATAGATTTTCTAGAGTAGCAACAGGAAGTTTGAGTCTCTTCCTTTGGAAATGATAGTAAGAGCTAGCTGTACTGCCATAGTAAAGTGTTTAATAATGGTTATTTTTCCACATCCCCCTTTTTCAGGTCAATGTGGCACATTCCAATTAGCTTTTGCTTCAAGACACACAAAGAATTTCTCATGTAGGGGCAGGGGTTAGCTTAACACACTCTAATGCTCAAACTTTGAACCATTTGCTTTACTCACATAGCCCCAATTTAAAACTGTGAGGATCCTGGATTGCCCCCCCAGCTCTGGAAGTGCAGCATTCTTCATGTTCTGCCACAAATGAAGTGAAACCCATAATCTGAGTACAGAACAGAAGTGATGAAAAAGTGTGGAACAGATGGCTTAAAAGCTGCCAAAGATGGATTTTTTGCTATTTTGCTTCTTGAAACTACTACATTATTTCCTCAGCTGGCTTTGAGTGGGTTAACATAACTCATCAGAGAAGAGAAAGCACTTGTTTCTCAGTGTTGGGTTGTTCAATATCAGCAATTATATTGTTTTAAATGATTTTTTTTAAAACCCTGTACATACCACATGTGATAGAAATTGACCAGTTCATGCATGATACCATAATGTTTCACATTACTCTCTATTTGTGAGCTTGATAACTGGTGATCAGTTGGCAATGACAAATTTCTAGGTAGACTGGTGGTCCCAAGGCAGATAATAAAACCATTATCATTAGGCATGCATTACCTGCTGTTCCAGAGCAAAAATGCCTTTATACAAGAGTTAAGACCAGGACTCTGGCAAGTGGTATGTAGTTATATTTTCCCAAATTAACCCATTCTTTTTTTATTTGCCCTTAAGTTTCTTTCTCTCTCTCTCTTTTCCTTCCTTCGTTCCTTGCTTCCCTCCTCCTTTGACTATCTATCAGATCAAAGAAATTTGTAATCATAAGCCAAGGCATGTCAGCTATGTAAGAGAGCGTATTCTAGCAAGAACACAACATACTTTCCTTCTTCCAATTTCTGCTGTGGGGTTGTTCCAGCATTTTGTAGACCACAAATCCCAAAGAAAAATTTTGGTGTTGCTCAGCAGCAATAGTTTACCAGTGCTATTTGCAGCATATTTACATAGTAGCTAACTACTTGCTGTCAGCAAGTGGATCAAAGACTTGGTTTCCCCTGTAGAATGTTTTAGTGTTCAGTTTTGTGGACTTTGAAGAGATTTACCATTAACTCATGATTTTTAGAAACTCAAGATTTTCTAGTAGTGACACCAAAAATCCAGTGTTGGCTATTCAGTTGGCTGGCTCCTACTTCAGTTTAAAGTTTTTAATGTTTAGTAATAGTGGTAATAATAATAACTATGTAAACTCAGATTGGTAATTTTTATGTATTCCAGGTAAAATAATATAATAAAATATGTAATGATATACACCACAACAAAGAGCCTGCATTCTTGCAGCTGTAACTGGAAGAGCAATTCTCAAGCAGGGTGCCATAAGATCCTTTCAAGGATGCCCTGGGTGTCATGCAATAGTACCACCATTAGGTGTGCAAACACTTTCACATGACTCACAATATAGGACTCCATGCAGTCAAAAACATTCTGACCTGTTGTTGGTTTCTGTTGAGTCCTTTCCAATAGAAAAAATGTTCTATTATTTTTCTGTAGTCAAGAAACAAGTGGAAGCTAAGAGCTAGTATTTTCCGAGGGGTTCCTTTTGTCTAATGGGGGTACTCTGAATTGAAAAAGGTTGAGGATCACTGAGCTAGAAACAAGGAAAGGAGTTCAGTACTATGGGGCTTTTTGTGGCTAAACAGTAAATGCTTTCCAGGACATTTAGAGCACTGAAAATGACGCTGCTCCTGGCTTTCTAGTGAAAAATGTTAAAATAGTATAGATCCTAAATCTGGAACCATTAAAACTGTGTTTTCGTGGTATACCTGAGAGCCAGTAGGCCTGAACTGTGTTTCAGCTTCTAAATATTTATTGTTTTACTTCGTTTCCTAAAAGGGCTGAGGCTACTGATACTAATTATTTTTTCTCTATTTTTCTTTTTCTGTCAAGGAGAGAGTTCTATGCATTGCAGTGTCTTCTGTTGGTCAGAGACTGGTTGCCATAATATGTAGCCAATCCAATTACTTTCTATCTCTTTTAACACCATTATGTCTCTCTGTCAAGGAGTGAAGGGGATTTTTCATGGTTCACTGTTGAAACTTCTGTTTTTGTTTATTTTGTTCATTCTCCTAAATACACCATCTAGGAAGTGACATAATTGCATACAATTTAATTTCCTTTAGGCTCTGTGTGGTCTTCATCCAGTTTCTCAGATGTTGGCTGCAGATGTTTAAAATTGCTTCCTCCCAATTAAACATCTGCAGTGAAGTGACAAAGCGTAGGGCCACATATGTCTGAAGGACCAATGTATGTGCAAATGATTTTGTTACTAGATAAAATGGAAACTTTTCCCTCTGCCTTAGCTCTTCTTTCACAGACAGTGAGAAATTGCTCTGTTATTGAACTCCACAGGGGGAGACTGAGTGGTGGTTTTAAGTACATTTTAAAAAGTAGGGTTTTAAGTACATTTTAAAAAGTAGGATCTTTTTTTTTTGATCTTTTGTAGTGGTTTGGTAGTGACATGCAACCCCCTCAGATATCTCTTATTTGACAAATGTCATTTGTTCTGATCCCAGCTTTACCTACACTTCACATAAATATGGCATTGCCTTCCACTTACTGGAGAGAATATCTAATATCTGAAATGAAGAATTGTGCAAGTGGTACTATAGGAAGAGTTACTTAGTTTAAATGGAAGGATCTTGCTGTGTTTAAGTTAAGTCAGTAAAGGCAGTATTGCCTTTATTCAGGTCTTTTTCACAAATAATATTTCCCATTTGGGCCATGGCAGGTTAAGAGGTTCTATGACCTGTATTTACTTTGTAACTTTTTAAAGCCATGGGTTTAGAGTGATTTATGTGCATGATACAATGGACCTGTTGTAGCAGATAGGAATGGATGTGGCAGTCCCATTTTTTGACAACTGAGGTCATAGTGGTCTTTAGTTGAGAGCGGCAAGGTGAGTGTATAGGAGGTGGGGATCATGTGAGTCTGGGTATGAATCAGAAGTGTTGCACTCTTCTGTCTGGATGGAGAGAGATGATGAGATTGGCAGCAAAAAAAACTGTTTGTGTAGTTTCCCTGAGAAGTTAAATAATGAGTGGTAATTGCCGGGGGGGGGAGGGGAGGGGAAGGGGTTAGGGGTAAGGATGGAAAATTAAAAGAGCTGTGTTCATGTGGAAATCATAGAAAAACTCTTAATTTTATCCTATGAGGGAAAAACTAATACCAAACCAAATAGAACAGAACATAAACTTTTGCAGTTGGAAATTCAGCAGCTTTTCAAATAAGAACTTGTCTGGTGGTGAATTAACTTGAATTAAAATGTGTGGCTTGTTTTTCATAGCAAGACATTGTGGTATCATGAGGTTTCTACTGATGACCTCTAGGAGGAACTGATTTAACAATGTCTTGTAGTTCAGGGACTATCCATTGGATTTGACAGTCTGTCTGTTGTGCTGTTGGAAATGCTGTCTT
>NW_017728994.1:16493084-16511588 GCF_001723915.1 Gavialis gangeticus | reverse complement strand
CGAGTGTTTTCATATTAGAAAAATTTTCTTTGAACTGATTGAAGTCTTTTCAAAAGGCTCAACTCTGCAGAAATTGATGCCTTACAGGCTCCACGAAACGCAAGACGTAATCCTGTATTGACTCCCAGCAAATGGGTTGGCTTTATCTGTAATTTCTATGATAACAGAGACTTAAATCAGTTTATTTATCCATCTAACTTCCCCCTCCCAAGTGTATCATGCTACATATTTAAACCATCGTTTTAGCTTGCCTTCAGATGTCAGGTTGACTGTGCTAAATGCCTATGCTGTCTTGTGTTGAAGGCCCCCATAGTGTATCACAATATTGACTGAATATGAGAGATCTGAATTCACTCTGTAAGTTCCTTTCTGATGATGAGACATGGAAAAAAGATTTAAACAGCCACCTCATTGAGTTACCCTGGCATTAGGCTTGCAGATTCAAGAGACCTAGCTTAGAATAAAGTTTGCAATGACACAAAGGGAAAAGGGAGTTTTTGATTTTCTCTGTAAAGGAAAGGTGCCATCTTACTTATAAGGGATGTTGTCAGCAGCAGCACTGACAAACAGGAATATATAGCTACTTATGAAACAGACTATTAGGCAGCCAGTCTTCCCACAGGGACTTAGGGCTACAGATTTGTGCCCAACTCTAAGCGTCTCTCAGAGCAAGGTGACCTCCCAACTTGCTACACATCAGACATGTCAACAGACTTCTGGTGCGTTTATTCCCCCAAGTGTACAGCAGGATTACAAATGAATGGTGAATTTGCTCTTATGAGCTAGTGTAATCGATTAAGTTAATGTTTTCAACTCCTCTCAAGCAGAGCTCAAATGGCAATAAGGTGAACTATGTTTTTGGTTTTTTTTACTTTCCCCTCTGTTTCCTGACTCTGTACATCTTATTAAGCTAATAAACATACTGTATTGAGTTTCTTTTTTGTAAACTGGAATTTGGTAAGGTTCTATTGTAAGACAAAGTTTAAGGGAAAAAATGCCCCCCCTCATGATTTTATTGCTTTAAAAAGGAGGCTGAAAAATGTGCCAGGTCACTCTGGAGGATTCAGTATCACCCCCGTGAATTCCGTGTAAAAGGGATCATGCCTCACATCAGCAGTTGCTTGTCCAGCCATGTCTGACCAGTGAATAGTGTTCTTGCAGAGTGGAGGCCTGATGCTTGTTTCATCATTCAAAGGGATCTACTTGCTACTGCTTAGCATTGTGGGGATGAATCGAAAAGATTATAGATTTTCTTCAAGATTTATAATTTGTTAGATTATATCCACCAGTGAGGATTGCAGTGGCTGACATCATCATCACCCTTACTGATATCTACAGTAAACCATGGAAGCAATGCCTGTCCACATTCTTTCTTACCTTTTGAATTGTTCTCACTAGAAAATAACTACTGTGAAAACATATTACTCCTTAAACATTACTGAAGTGACCTGATGTAACTGAGAGGGTTTTATTGAAGTGCTCCAGTACCTCAGTCAATACTTCACTTTCTACTTGCCTATAATAAAACATAAATAGTTTATAGGGCTGTGCAAAATTTCAGCAAGTGTTTGTTTCAAAACTGTTTTGACGCATTTTGAGTCTGAAACAGTGAAATCAAAACAAAACAAAAGGCTTTGAAACAGCTTTAGAATGAAATGAGGGCACTCGAAACATTTTGAAAGTTTTGAAACATTTCGAGTTTCAAAGCAGCCCAGTGGCAGGAGGTGGGGGAGAGTCAGGGCTGTGCTGTACCTCCCACCACCAGGCTGAGCTCCATGGAGCTGGGGGAGCCACTCAGAGTGCAACCTAGGCTCTCCCCCACCTGCTGCCACCAAGCTACACTCTGAGTGGCTCTGCCAGCCCCATGCAGCTGAGCATGGTGGCAGGAGGTGGGAGAGAGCCACTGGCCAGGGCTGCACTCTGAATGGCTCTGCCACTGGCCCTCCTACCACCAGGGTGAGCTCCATGGGGCTGGCAGAGCCGGTCGGAGTGCAGTCCAGTGGTGGAAGGCGGGGGAGAGCCAGGGCTGTGCTCCACCTTCCACCACCGGGCTGAGCTCCATGGGGCTGGTGGA
Source organism: Gavialis gangeticus (assembly GCF_001723915.1). NCBI lineage: Eukaryota > Metazoa > Chordata > Crocodylia > Gavialidae > Gavialis > Gavialis gangeticus. The sequence goes on along the minus strand of NW_017728994.1, from coordinate 16,509,514 downwards.
GCCACTCGGAGCGCAGCCCTCGCTCTCCCCTGCCTCCTGCCACTGGGCTGTACTCCAAGCGGCTCCACCAGCCCCAAATAGCTCAGCCCAGTGGTGGGAGGCATGGGAGAGCCACTGGCCAGGGCTGCTCTCTGAGCGGCTCTGCCACTGGCTCTCCCACCACTGGGCTAAGCTGCATGAAACTGGCAGAACCGCTCAGAGTGCAGCCTGGTAGCAGGAAGCGGGGAGAGCCTGGGCTGCACTCCAAGTGGCTCTGCCAGCCCCACAGAGCTCAACCTGCCCTCTCAGTGCTGCCGAACTCATCCCAGGGGCGCAGGCCCCCAGATCTGCACACGGGATGACAGGAGGCTGCCGTTGCTGGCAAGTCGCATGAGTTTTGCTTGTCAGCACCTTAGGTGCAGTTTCCCAGAAACACCTGCACCTATCTCCTTGAAGCACGGTAGGCTTCATGCTCTCAGAAGGGGCTACCATCCCTGCAATTTTTATCTGAATCAGGCAAGAAATGACAGAGTTATAGGCATTTTCATGATTCCCCATTATAGCCTATGGGCGAAACGTCAAAACGGTTTTGATGAAACAGAACAGAACAGTGCTTCAAAACAAAATGAAATGAGGCAAAACACTGTCCCTTTGAAACAGTAAAACAGAAGTCGAAACAAAATGGTGCTGTTTCACACAGCCTTATAGAAATCATATAAAATGTCTTTCAAAGTTTAACCTTTCTAAGGTTATTAACTGCAGACCTTCTCTGGAATTTTATAAGGGAAGTTGCTTGCTTTTTAAGTTACTGGATGTCCATTAATAATTGTTGCATTTCAAATAGACTTTCCTAGTGCATTTATATACATATAAATATATATATATTTTAGGGACAAAAAAATTAGTAATAGGCATATTCCTTTTGACATTTAAGTGTTTGATCCAGTGCCTCTGATAATGGAGTTATAATCTCCTCTTGGCACTACCATAGCATAAATGATGAGTAATGATAATTAAATCACACCTGAATTTCTTCACTTTGTTTGGTTTCTCCCTCCTGAGGCTTGCAATTTCTAAACCCTCCCCCCCACCCCCCCCTAGATTTGGGCATTACCTTTTCCTGTATAGGTACCAACTGTATGGATGGGTTTTGTACTTCTAATTCCACACTATTGAAACTATTTGTCCATGTCTTCTTGTTTTAGCTAACTGCTGCCTAACTCTAGGGGGATTTAATTTTTCTTTCAATTGATTTTTTTTTTTTTTTTTGCTCTTGCTCTTAGAAATCATATGGGCAAAATAAGTTTAAAAAAAGAAAACAAATTGGTAGTCTCCTCCTCCCCACTAAAGGATGAGAGAGGAACATGTAGCTTAGCTGGTCTGCAGGACTTCTGAATTTGTGATGGACTTATGTAAAACAATGACCAAGGGATATCCTCAGCTCCTTTCAAATCCTTTGTCACTAGAACTGTTTCTAGACTTGAGGAAGAAGTCCCCAAACGCTGTCTGCCTTCCTAGTGAGACCAAGAAGAAACCTTTCCTGATGTGGAAAATGAGGACTGCAGTGACCCTGGACTTGAGTAGCTAAATTTTACATGTACATACATTATGTTTCTACTGGGAGAATCACTATTGTCCTGGTAGAAACCACAATTGTACAAACATTCACGCTGTTTCTCCTGGATCAAATTTAGTGGTTCCAGGAGGACAATCATCCAACTTCAGTCCAGTAGAGTTGCTCCCAGGAGATGCTGCATAGTGCTAACATGTTTCATTGCTCTGGGAGCTGCACTATAAGCCTTGTTAGCACTATGCAACCTGTGTCAGCAGAGGCAGCTGACAAGTAGTGGCAAATAAACAAAATGGAAAAAGGGGATACCTTTGTGAGCATGAGATATGGGGCAGAAAAATTACTAGTTAGGACTGACTAAATGGCAGGAACCTCCCCAGAAGAAATGATAAATGAGGAAACAAGGTGGCTCTTCCCAGCTCTTCATCTGTAATGTCTCCAAGAAGCATGTCTCCATATCCAAGGAGCCAAGAAGAGTGCTTTTTTTTTGTTCTTTTGCCTTTGATTTCAAATTTCAAAGTGCTCTTACTGTTAATGGAGAAACAAAGATGTTTTGGTGTAATATCTTTTATTGGACTAATTGTATAGTTGGGATAACATTAGACATGCTTTCAAATGCTAAGCATTCTTCAGGTCTGAGATGGGTTTTCTTGCAGAATGGACTATCTTAAGGGGCATTAAGAAAGAAGAGCAGCCTTGATAATGCTAATATCCCTACTGCTAAAAAGGGAGTAAAGAACCTTTTCAGCTTTCCTTCTGAAAGTTCATGGTTCTTGAGAGATTAGTAACTCAAATGAGTTAGCATAATTTGCATGTTAGTTCCTTATACCCATCTCTTCCCTCTCTGCACAATACTGAAAAGAGGGAAATTTTATCTTTCACTCTTCCTTTAAGCAAATAATTTTGTACCTAGTTATTGCTTCCATGCAAATGCTGCTGGAATTATATGCCATTTCATTAATGTTTTTTAATGAGTTTTAAAAGTTATTTAAAGTTTTTGGGTAAATTGCAAAATATACTTTTGCAAAGATTGTCAGAACTGATGGGTTAACTTAGATGCATGCTTGCCTTTGCATGGACAGATGCTCAACACTTTTTTTTTTTTTTTTAAATAGGGTCCCATTAAGCTTTCTGAAATTGAGAATCATTATTCACTTTTGAAAACCTTGGCCAAATTGGACTCTCTCAAGACAATGGTTTCACTGTATCTTTGACTTCGGTTTTTATGACCAGAAATGGGATTCCTGACAGAATAATTTATAAGTACTTTAAGAAACAAAATTCCAAGTGAATAAAACTGAAGGCACATGGTAGCATTTTGATCTAGCCCATTTAAAGTACATAGTGCTGTAATGTTCACTTATAACCAAATTTGAAGACAGGGCAAAAAAGTTATACTAGCAGTTTAGGAGAGTTGTTTTTGCTAGGAATATCTTTCTCCAGCTTTGAAGGCCTATTTAAAATGCATCAAGATCCAACCACCTCTCCCAAGATCTTTCACTGGTTCTTTCTCAGAATGTTTCATCTGGAGGAGAGTTGCAGTGTTAAGACATCATATTATATATACTGAACAAGAGGGCAGTATGATAAGCGTCAGCTAAAAATAACACAGGTACTTACATCAGTCACAGGCAAAGTGCAAGAGCTCTTGACTTGTTCAAACCGATTGAAAATAGTGGCTTTATTATGGACAGCAGTATTATGGTGTCTGTAAATCATTAAAGGGTTAGCCCTTTTGTGCAATCCTCCATGTATTACTTCAAGAGAAACATAAAATTATCCTTTAAACACTGATGGATTGTTTCCAGGTTATAGTGTAATGTGCATTTTCATAGCTGTGCTATTGACACATGTTCTTGCAAAGCATAAATTATTTAACAGATGGATGAAAATGTCTAAAATCAGGAACTATGAACTTTAGTATTTATTTCATTATCGTCAGATATTTAAAAACGTATTTTTTGCTGAAGAAAAACTCCTAATGAGCTTCTTCATTTCTCTGAAACTATAAATTCATTCAATTAGAGCTGTAAAAGATTTTCTGGATCATTTTATCAATCTCCCTGTGTAGGATTGTTCCTTACAGGAGATTTCTCAGTAATATCCAAATATAGTTTTAAATACCTCAAGCAATTGAGCTTTTACCACTTTCCTTTGGATCTTATTCCAGAACTGTATCAGCCTCAGCATTGAGAAGTTTTCTTTCTTTAATAGCCTAATGATTGATTTTTCAATTTCATCTAGTTGTAACCTGATTGTACCCATTAAGAAACTCATCTGGCTTTGCTTCATCCGGTTAAAATATCAGATTAGAAAATAAAGAGGAAAATTTACCTAGCTTATCACAAAATTAGGTGTATTTAGAAAAAAAATTGCTATTGTGACATAGTACATCAATGATTCATTAATTTTATTTACTGGAAACATACTATTCTAACTCTCTATTATTACTTTGAGAATTTTAACCTGTTTTGGATTAAGTTCTATTTCCAGGAAATAATGTTGCTTTAGTGAAGATCTGCAACACCTTCCTAATAGTGTATTTATTCCAAGAAGAACTAAAACAAGCAGTTGCAGTGTGAGTTTCCCCAGTCTTCTCTGCCGTCTTAAACTACAGGGATTTATTCTAGTGGTGCAGAGGTGGTATAGTTTCAATGCCATTTCTGTCCTTTGCCTAAACACAGGTCTTGTCTGTCTGTAGAGTTACACTGGCATAATTAAGCACATATGTTTTTGCCAGTTTGGTTAAACAGATGCAACTTGGTGTATAGACATATTTTGACTCGCATTTGGTTTGTGTACATTGTCTACTTATACTTTTAAACATATACAAACAAGATCAATATAATTCAGTTCAGAAATCCTATACACACACACGCGCGTGCGCGCGCACACACACACACACACACACACACACACACACACACACACACACACACACACAAACCCATGGAGAAAGGATTTTTCCCATCCTTCAGCTCATTAATGATGACGGGGCCAAATTAAATCTTTCCACTCATTACTGCTGTCACAATATTAGTGAAGTGCTTGACACAGTGCTTTGAATTGCACCCAAGCCACCTAAGATCCCCATGTGGTCTCCCACTGAAGTACTAACCAAGCCTGGTTTGGCTCCTGAAATCAAGCAAGATCAGGCACATTCAGCACAGATACTCCAGATGTATGAATACATCTCCCTAGATTTCAGAGTGGTTTACAAAGCAGGAAGGTAAGTATCACAGTCCTTATTATTTACAGGCAAAGGTAGGTGAAGTGACTTACCCAAAGTCCTTTGGCAGTCTGGTGGCAGAGATAAGAATAAAACCCAGGTTTGTTCACAGCCAGCCCAGTGTTTTAATCACAAAGCTATGCTTCCTCATTTTAAATTAACTCATGCCACCTCCATAAACAGATAAACCCTTAAGGTTCTGTCAGAATGTGAGCTACAGGAAAAAGTGTATGTATGTGATATGTGACTTGTCTACTAGAAAATGGATGGAGATTACAAACTTGATTCACTCTAGACCCTGAGTAGCCATCAATGATTATGTGAAGTTGAAAGGCTGTTCTGTTGCTAGTCTTTCAAAGCATCTTGGTTGCCAGTGATTTCACTGCCATTCCAAGTTGGCAAGCACCAGAAAGCTCTGCCAGTATAATAATTTCAGTTAAAAGGATAATTCTATGACATATTTGTAGCAAATAAATAAAGCCCTGACTTATAGAGTTACTGTAGGGGGAGCGGAGGGTTGTCTGTACTTTGTTTTATTTCTTTTGGGTACCAATACAAGTTATATGAGCAGAAGGTGTGTATACTAGAAGGTGTCAAGTATAGCTATACTGATAAAACTTTACTGATTTAGATTAGAGCTCAGAAATCATGTTTTGCCATCATTTGTGTATAAGTGCACACAAATTCAAAGTTTTTGTCGCATTTTTTACTTTTATTTGATGTATTTTCATGGTGTGTAGTAAGAACACCATTCAGTGGCTCCTTGCTTAGCTGTTCTAAACTTAATTCACAAGCTCTGATATTCCAGTATGACCTACAGTTTAACAGAGGCTAAAACTTCCTCATACTTTTGCTTGCATTTTACTTTGATCTTTCAATACAACTTCAGTGATCAAAAATTAAATAAAGATTGGTTTTGTGGAGGCCAAACTGAGTTATATTGTACCTGTGAGAAAAAATGCTTCTTAAATAAAGAGAGGACTCAGAAGGTGAAGGGTTAAAAATCTGGGGTAGGGAAATGCTGACGCAAGTTCCTCAGTCTTTTTATGACAGAACACCCATCTCTAATTTGCTTGTCTCTCTACCCATATAACATTGTACATCTGTCCTTGAAAACAGCCCTTGCAGTATGCGTGTAGCCAGTGGAGTCAATTTAGCAAAGGTTTCTGTCTGTGTTGTAGCAATGCAGGCAGACAGCCTGGAGCTATGATTTATAATCAGCTAAACAGGTATATGAATAATTACTAAAGGTGGACATCTGTGTTAATTGTTGTTTTTAATCTTGTTCTCATAAATGACTATAGACCCCTCTTACCCCTAACCCCAGCAACAAATGTTGGAGTGAATCTTTTTTTTTCCTTAAACCAGATTCACTACAATCTAATGGGGTGCATCTTCAGTGTTAAGAGGTGTCTCACCAGTATTAAAACTCACACAAACACTTGCACATGTACACAGCCTGAGGGTTTTATGCACCTACTGTTAGTGTTCTTGTCTGTTAGAAGGATTCATTGTAAATGAGAATCAGGCCTAGGACATTCAAACCCAGAATCTGATAAGCTTTTAAAAATCAAGATGAATCTGGGGTCTTTCTTATTATGAGGGTTTGCGATCTTTGCAGAACTACCTGCTATGGAAGGTAATACAGTAAAATCTGTTATCCCTGAAACTCTGCTTTATGTGGCTGCAGTGCTGGCCTACAGTATTGCCAACCCCCCCGTGTCAAAAATCATGAGACAAACTCTTAAAAATCAAGAGATTTGGTATGTAAAACACGAAATGCTATCTTTGAAGTGTGTGTGTTATTTGTGAAGGTGTGGGGGACTGTGGGTATGTGTGTGGGGTTTGGAGCCTGGTGGAGCTGGGGTCCCTGCACACCCTGACAGGATGCAGGGTACTGTGGGTCAGGAGTGAGGGGCAGAAGCAGGGCTTGGGGGGGTTGTGGCTTAGGAGTGAGGGGCAGACACGAGTCAGGTTGTGGGTTGTGTGACAGCCACGAGTGAATCATCCAAAGGTGGGGGGGTGGGAAGGAAGCAGCTCTCTTCCACTGTGCACACCCCCAGGGGAGACATGGGGTACATGTGCCCCCAGGATTTGTGTGCAGGGCACAGGTGGGCTGCCCACTGTGGGCTGGGGTTGTTTGCCCTGCAGCTCTTGCCCCAGGAGCCACACAATGCTGGTGTGCCTCTTTCAGGGGACATGTGGTATGGCCAGTGCATGGTTCCCAGGGCAGAGTTTGCTCCAGAAGCCATGTGATGACCATGTCATGCATCTGCTGGTTGCCCAGCAGGTGGCAGAAGGCACACTGGCATCATGCAGCCCACAGGGCAAAAGGTGCAGGGCACAGACCTCCAGCCCACAGCGGGCAGGCCATTTCTGCCCCATGTGCATATCTGGAGGTCACATGCGCCCCCATGCTTCCCCCGGGGGTGTGCACAGTGGCAGGGAGCCATGCCTGCCCTGCGCTTCTAGACGAATTGCCGGCAGCTCTGTCTCATGACCCACCCTGGTCCCAGGGCCCCATTCACCCTAGCCCCTGCCTCATTCCCTCTCTTACCATGGAGACCTCTATCTGCCCTCCCTATCCCTGCCCCTCTACAGACTCACCAGCTGGGCACTCTCTACATGTGCCAGAAGAAAAAATCCCAAGATTTGAAGGTTCTATCCCGAGTTTATTAGTCAGGGTTAATTTGACTTGGAAATCATGAGTCTTACAATTTTTCTGTGAGAGTTGGCATTACTGGGCCTACCAAATATATTGGTATTTCTGTGAGTCTACAACATATCTTTTCATAACTATTCATATCTTTTCATTCTTTTCATATCTCTTTCCTTTCTGTAGCAGTTACTATGTGCATTGACTTACAAAACAACATAAAATCTTACTAATTCTGTTTATTTGTTACTAATGTTCTAATCTTCCTTAGTGTATGGTCAAACATGGATATTGTAAAATTCCCTTACAGCCTGACTACATCGGGGGGGGGGAGAAATGTTAACAGCTAGACTTGGTCTGCCTCCAGAAAATTTTGCCTTTTTTGGCTTCTTTGCAACTGAATCATACTTTATCTCAGTATTACTAAAAGTAACTTTGTGCGGCTTTCTAGTAGATTGATGTCAAAAGTGTAGTGGGGGTTGTGTACAGGTTTGTTTAGATAGTTAGCTGAATATATTAACTGGATTTTAGAATGGAAACAAACTGGTTAACATTCCACTTCCCCATTTCACTTTAATCCTAATGCTCTTGCAATTCACTTACAATTCAGATATTGCTTTGGCATTGAGTCCTCTCTATGTTGAAGATTTTTCAATATTTTCCTATCCTACTCATCCCACTCAGAGTGTTGGGATTACTTATTTCATCTTAATACTGCTCCCTTCAACATTTTAGTTATTTGTACCCGTGTAGATGATTCAGGGTTTTCAAGAAGTTTTGCCTTTTCCTGAGCTGCAGGAGATCTAATATATCATAGGGTTAGTATGCCTTAGGCTTCAGGGAGAAGACCGCAGGCTGTGCGCCACTCATTTCAGCAAATTATAAAGCCACATTCACAACATAACCTGTGAAATCCTAAGGCCCTAGAATGTGAGAATGGGGTGGTCATTCATGGTAAAAGACTCCATATGGCAGTGGAAGTTCTCAAAGCAATATGGTCACTGAGGTTCTCTGCCCTTTTCCAGAGGCTTTTGTCTTTTGAGGATCTTGGTGAGCAACTGTGATAGTGGCTAAAAAAAAACAAGCTGGTCTTATAATGCCAAGAAAAGAATAGCACCTACAACAGGGTCTTGCAGCCCTGGACTGGGCATCAAGTTTTCTTTACTCCTGACTGCTCATCTTCTGCCTCCCAAGCAGCTCCTCTTGTGAAATGTCCTGTGCCTTTTTCTGAAATCAGATTAGCCTGCTATCTCCAGACCTGTCTTATAATCCATCCTTGAGCACCTCTGTAGGAAGAGAGGGAAACTTAGCTGTAATTAACCCCCTGCTTGCTAGTAACAGGATGGGGCTTTGGTTCCCTGTCAAGCAACAAAGCCAAACAAATGGGCAAGTGGAGCTTAGGGATTATAGGTAAATAACAAACAGCAAATAAGAATAGACTAGGAATAAAATATATGTCCCCCAAGTGGAGTACAAAGTATAACTCCCCTTAAGGCTTATATTAAACCTAATTCTGAATGCTTTTGAAATCCTCACCCCTTTGTGGTATAAAGTAAGACTAATTAAAAAATGTTGAGTAATAGCACAGGAACCCTACCTCCTACATTTCTCCAATTTGTGCAGTTAGGGCTTAGGCTATGCATAGATCCTGGTGTTATAAAGGGAATGTGTTAAGTTGATAGTTTTCAGTGGCTGTCGACATGCAGTCCTAAACCAGGCAGGCAAAAAAGGGTCTTTCTGTCAAACAGTGACATATGATAACAAAGCCCTTTACCCTCTGAGTAGCATGTGAGCTGAACAGAATCAGTCAATCAGTTTTACCTCCAGTATCAAAGGGGCCACTAGCTTTCTAGACATACTAAAACTTACAAGGAAAAATTGGTGAACTTGGCACATCTTCTGCATCAAAATTTTTTTAATAAAATCTACTTTAATAAGGAGTACAGAGACACTTCACAAGGAATGGAAGCAGGTTTTAGGAATGTCCTGAATGTCGCAACAGTGGAGCAAAATTGGACTTAGTACAAAAAAGGCTCCCGTGAATCTCTTTTCCCATCTTATTCACCAGAAGTGGTTTGCATGAAGTAGATTCCATATGTCCAAAGTAAAGGAAAAGGATGAGTCTTTGAAATAGATAACCCAGCTTCCACCTATTTTGTATAGAACCATCTAAAAAATAGGGCTTACTAGAATTAAATAAATATTAGGAGGTACTCATTTATTTCTGGTAGTTTTGTTCATATTGGGACTTCTGTGTCAAAAGTTTCTACTTCAAATAAATAAATAATAAAAAAAATATTAAAAGAACAGAAGAGCTCCACAGATCTTAGGACATTTGGCATTTAATTTTATAATTTTCTGATTGACAGATAACTGTAGAAAGAAGATGTACATTGAGTTCTATTGGTGGGAGTGCAGAAGCACTGCTGGAGATGCTGATAGACTGTTGTCATCATTGTATAATGATTTTCTGATTCTGTAGGATATTTCTTTCATCTGCCACACTGTGTTGATGTGGGGGGGGTGATATATCCTTTGTATTCTATGGCACGTTCCTTCTTTTGGTTACTTTTTCCCTCCTAAAGTTCTCTTAGAACGTGAAGCAATGAACAAATAAGTGTATGAACACAATGAATTTGGCTTTGTACTGAAATTCTGTATTTTCCATATTTCACTGTAAATGGAATGGACCTTTTCCGTGTATGCTAAAGATATGTAATGAAAAAGGAAGGAAGGAAATAAAGAGTAGAAGGTTATAACATCGGACACTAAATAAAGTGCAGTGTGGTAGATTTCCTCTGTCAGAGAAGAGATTGTGGCAATTGTAAGGAGTTCAGGGAGAGGGTTCATTTCCTCATTACAGTGGTCACGGGCTTCCATAATTGCAGCCTATCCTGAGTCCATCTGTAGAGCTGGAGGTCTTTTCTTTCCTAAAGGGGTCGTATAAGTACACGGAGATGTTCACAGCCCCAAACGTCCAATAGTGCCTGAAACATGCTCAGGAAATTTTAAGAGATTCAGTCCAATTGTGTGTATCCAAAATATAGTGTTGTCAGTATTGTCCAGTACAATTCTTGGATACCTCAGAACATTTATATGGTCAGGGTGTATGCAAGTTATGGCAGATAACAGTGGTGACAAGAGGAGCCTGTGGTGGGAGTTGTTATATTAGAGTACGTCATTTTTCTGCCTTTGTTTTGGAGAAGTTAGGCAGGGAAAGGAAGCAGAAAGAAAAAGGACTTCATTTGTAATAGTGGGCTCCATGCTGTACTAATCTTTGACTTAAACAAAAGGCAGGAGTAATCTACCTTAGAGAGTCTTTCTTCATTGCTCATTATGCTGGGCTGCTTCTTGCACCTCTCTCTGATTTGACTTGGTTTGATCCTGGAAAAGTGGTTTATGCATGAAAGATACTTGCTGGTTTAGAGGATCTTTATTCTTCCTTTTTTCTTAAGTATATCACTTCTGTCTGGCAGGGATGCAGCCCTGTGATTTATAACAGCTTCTACTGACTCAGCCCACTGTGAGATGTTTAAAAAAAATCTACAAGGCCAATGATCTATGTATATTTTGTATATTTCTAACAAGTAATTGTAATTCTTTTAAGGGTTTTAAAAGCCATTTTAGCAATGCTGCAATGTATTTGCACTGGGCAAATAATCCTTAAATTAAATACCAAGGAGCCAATCCTGTCATCCTTACTCAGCCATTATTCCATTGAATAGAGATTGCACACTTGTGCCCTAAGATAACCTTCAGTTCTTCACATTTTTCACCAGGGGTAGTTTGTCATACTGGTTCTCATACTTTGTATTACTGAGCAATCATATTCTAGGATTGAGAATAGTTATTGGTATGGCTGTTTAGAAAAAGGGCATGAATGTATAAGTCACCCCTCAGCTCTGCTTTTCTAAACATATTTTTCTGCTTTACCTTTGCATGTTATGCTTTGCAGTGTCCCTAATAATGAAATCACACTGAGGCATTGACATGTCCCGATCCATTGGGCATCACTTCTGGTCTGGACTGCACACTGCAGCATTTGAACTGGAGATTGTTTTTCTTTCCCTTCTTCAGCACTCTCACTTTCCCTCTACTGAGAGCTGGGAAGTGTTTAGTAGTAGTAGTATTACTTGTCTTGTATTTAACATTGTTTATGTTTATTGCTGTGGCTCGATTCCTACCCCAAACTAGCCTGTGAAACCTGGAACACAGGACTCTAGCAGGGAGTTAAAATTGACAAGCCCCTTTCCAGTGGAGTAGCTGAAAAGATGAAGAGATCTTGGGGAGGTGCCAGAACATCAGTTGCCTGGTCATCACAAGTAGGGGTCAAATCCCCACGTCCCCTAGCAACCACTCCACTCACACCTCTACCCCAAATTAGTCTGCAAACTTCAGAGTGCAGGGCTCTGGTAGGGCGCTGGAATTGACTTTCCAATACATGGGTTCAAAAGCCATGGAAATGTTGGGGGCCCCCCAGAATGCCCAGGCCCCCAAGAACCACAGTCTTCCCCCACTTCCTGCAGCACCTGTAAACCCCTCCACTCCTACTCCCTGCCCCAAATGAGTCTGGGTTCTCACTACCTAGTGCCTGGAGCGGGGCAGGTACTCTGAGGCTTTGGACTATGGTCTGTTGCTTGCACAGCAGTGTCCTGGCTGCATTCGAGTGGCTTATTGCTTTCCAGGTGTTTGATGGGAATGGGGAGGGGTGAGGAGCGCTGCAGTTCAGATGCCTGCAAGACTGACCAGATACTGGGTGTGAATGCTCTGTGCTCCCTCTCCCCCCACATAATGTTGAATGGCTCATGGCAGACTGGCTCAAAATAGTGCTCTCTCTTCCTGGTGTGCTTTTGAAACATTCCAGAAAATTTAAACCTGTCTTAGGTGGTGTGTATGTCTAGACTCATGGGGCTCCTATACACATACATGGAGCCAGCTCCAACACATTTTGCAAACACGCACACATTTAGAGCACAGAAAATGATGTGCTCTGACAGCCTTCCACATCACGTGCATCAGCGTCACCACATCTCAGCACTGAAAAAATGGTGGTGGTGCACTTTGAAATAAAACATGTTCGATGATCTTTTGTTCAAGGTGCCCTGCCACCATTTTTTCAATGGAGGGGTGCACGGCAGCACTGATACATGTGACATGTGGGCACTTTTAATCAGCCAGTTTGATAATTAAGGTGCCCAGTGCCATGTCCCACAACATGTGCAAAAATGTTCTTGGGTTTTAAAGTGTATTTAGAGCATTCAAAGATTCTGCCCACACACTTGGACTCACAGAAACAAGATGTATTGTTAAAGAGCTGAATCCATGTATGCAGCAACAGAACAGCTATGGGGCTAGGTCTCCTATCCTGTTCTTTAAAAACTGTTTCCCCAGCAAGGGCACCCCTGTTCTCCCAAAAATGAATGTCTTCAGTAGTCTTGTTAATAGTTCTCACTGCTTGAGACAACCCTTCCTATGATGTAATTTGACACACTGCTGTCATTGGGGCTTAAGCATAGTAATCTTTAAAAATGATTGGGAATTTGCCCTGGAGAAAAAAACTGTTATGATTAATTTCTACAAATGATAAACCACTCCTTCTCCAAAATACAGCATGCTCTGAAGTATGATTTAATCCATTTAACCACAGTGCATGATGCTTCTGACAACTGTGACTCAAATGTCATCACAGAAAGTGATATTTCAAGTGGCAGGGTGGGATTAGAAACCTGCTGAAGATTTGTCAAAGGAGAAGTAAGTACATAATTTTTAGATAAGTGATTTGTCTACTCTAAACCACTTCCGTTGAAAAGACAGGCAGCTTAAAGAGAAACCTATACTATTACACGGGGAAGTAGATAGAATTGTATAAAAGATCAGTGATCCTCTTTAAATGTTTTTTTTTTTAATTTAAATATGCTATAACAAAACGTGCATGTTTTTACATATAAATAAAGTGAAAAATGTGTAGATGTATTGGTATTCAAATAAAATTCATTTTCATTTGGGAAATCCTGATTTCAGTGTGGCTTACATTGTGAAAAGGCTGCCATAGGTCATCTTGCAACTGTCTTTTTTCTAAATGTTTAACATCACCATACCAGGATAAGAACCATATGTAAGAAACTTTAAAAGCAGCACAAATGTGTGCACTTTCTTCGTGTGTCTGTTTGTATGTAAATGTATATATTTGAATAATAAAATAAAATTAATATTTGGGTTAAATTTATCTTCAGGCATAACTCCAGAGGCTGAAATCAGTGACATTTCAGCAGGAGGGAGGTTGGTCCTTGTTTGGGATTATCAGCATAAATCCCTCATAGCTTTGCCCATCCTGAACTACTTTGTCATCTAAAAGTCAGGCTCGTTATCAACAGCCATGCCTGCTGATCAGTGTAATTTACATCTCCTTAAAGAGATGTAGCAGCTCTTCTCTGAAAAATGAAAAAACCCCCACCTTTCATGAGATTCTGAGTTTTTCACCCCAACTCCATTGCAAATTTCATCCACTTGTAGGTAAAATTATATTTTGTTTTGAGCTTTCTCCATCAGCCCAGGAGACTCACTCTGAGCTCAGAGAATCTCTTTGGATTCTTTCCCATTGATTGATCATCACCAGTAACGTTCTGCGGACCAAATGATGTCCTTAATGATAGTTATGACAGCCATATTGTTTTAAAATTCTTCTCTCTGTTACATTTGTGCAAGTTTGGGATCATAGAGCCATAACAGAAGGTTGAATTTGACCTACAGTACCCTTTACCTTGGTAGGGCTGTCTTGATCAGGTGTCTTCACTCCAAGTTGCATGAATAGGATTGGAAGCTAGTTAAATGAAAAAAGAAAGAAGACATGTTTTTATGTGTCTGATTTGGAATTACAGGGGAAAATAAACTTGGACATGACTTAATAATGTCATTTTTATGGAGCCCTTTTTTTAGACTGGAACTACCCTTTCGTACCTCTGAGAGTCAGCTGTCCTGATCTGTCATGTTACAGACAGTTAAACTAAGATGTTTAGAAAATGTAATGTGGTAACTATAAGCACTAGAAAGAAAATGCAAGGGCTTTTTAGCCTCTTTAACTTAAAGGAAAGTTGGTGCATGTGCAAGTATTTTTGTTTTATGTTTTAATGAAGTCCTCTTTAAAAAAAAAATAAACCAACAAACTAGAAGCAGCAGCAAGATAGCCAAAGGAGCTCTGTGCTAAAATGGCCCGTGCCCCTTTAAGAAGTGGAGGGCCATATGTGAAGGTTGTGCCTGGGAAGGAAGTGGCTATTTACCACAGGATGCTATGTCAGGAAAAAGCTGATTCTTGGTCGGCCACAACTTAAACTGCCAGTTCTCCCTCTGAGGAGGAAAAATATGTCACATTTGCTTCCTGTACGTTTTTTTTCCTTTTATAATGTCAAAACTTTATAGAAACCCTTTAAGCGTAAGAACTTACTGAGACATGTTCCACTGCAAAGAGGGATTTTGAAGGGTCAAGTAGATTGAAAATTCTTAGGGTTGAATTTGAAATTAAAATAGGTGTTAAATAACACATGAAATTACCGTAGCTGGTAAGAAGCATAAGCCATGGGTGGAGTTTGAGAGGGACTGAGCTGAGTTTCAATCCTGTCCCTGCCAGTGACTTTTTCTCTGTAGTCTTGAGCAAGTCATTTGGGCTGAGACTTTCAAAGCAGCCTGTGGGAGCAAGGCTTGCCAGTAATTCCCTGAGCCTCCTTTGTAAAACCGACTCTTAATTTCCTTGTGTCTCAGTTTCCCCATTGGAAAATTAGGGATAATACCCATTTCTCAGGAGTTAGTGCTTGGGTGGTGCTTTGTGTACTCTGGCGACATGTAAATGTTAAGCACTATTGCAATATCTGGGATTATCATGAATAAAAAGGCTCAAATCACACAATCCCTCCTTCATTCCTTGCCCCCCACCCAAAAACACCCAGCCCATGTTCATAGATCAGTGCCAACTCAATGACATTGATATCCCTCTCATATATCAACAAATTATTAAGGTAAATCATGTCCCTGATGCACGTTTTGACATTCATCCTGTTAGAAAACTTGTCCATTCCCTTCCTCCTTCTCTCCCACCAACGGACTGATTCCTCTTCACATAAGATACCACCAGCTCTGCCGAAAACGCAGAGGCTTCTCTGGCCGCTAATTAGCATGACTAGTTTGATGGATTTAGTCAACAGCATTCTGAGCAGGGGAGGGGGGAAACCAGTGTGTAAGATTTTCCAAATCTGAAGACTTTTCAGCCTGAGTGCCCTTATTGATTTGTTAGCCATACTCAAACAAGTGTTGCTTTCAATTAATTGATCACAGATTTTCATTTTAGTATTTTGGCTGGATGCCAAAGAAAAAGGCTTTGTCCTAGTGTTTTAAGCACCACCCCTCCTTGTAAGTTTGAAATGTGAGCTGCCTGATTTTTTTTTCCCCCTCTTCTCTCTGTCTCTCTCTCTCTCTCCCCCCCCCCCCCCCCTTCTGGCAAAGTGGTTGTGCTTGCTTGTGTTTGCATGTGTGTGTGTGTGTATGAGTATGAGGGGGGGAGAGAAGGAGAGTGAGTGAGTGTAATGGGAGAACAAGAGATGGATCACTAGAGACAGAAAAGAAAACCATCAATATCAGTAACATGCAGCTGAGGTGAGATTTTCTGAGTGTTTGATTTTCTTAAAACCCTTTCAGAAGATTTAAAGCAGCCTTCTTACATACTGTACACTGAAGATGTACTCCTAAGCAATGTCATATGGATGCTTACATGTATATCACTGTTTCAGGTCTGTTCGTGTATGTGTGAAGTTTTAAAGCTTAACCTGATTCTCTTTATTGTCTCTGGAGGGTTGTAGCTTGAGCACAAATAGCCTGTTGGCAAGTACGGCATGAGCCCATTAGCAAGACTCCATCTGTGATTGGTTTTGCCTGGAAACCGGGAGACAAGCAATGAATAATTGATGTGTGTTGTGCAGTAGCTGGACAGGCAAAGAGAAAAGAGAGAG
>NW_017728994.1:16473139-16493034 GCF_001723915.1 Gavialis gangeticus | reverse complement strand
GAGAGAGAGAGAGAGAGAGAGAGAGAGAGAGAGAACAGGCTTGAAAATAGCTACTGGCTGGCTTGTGCTGAGATTAAGGCAACCCTGGCTGTCTTTGTTCTGCACTAGATGGTTTCTGCCTAGAAGTGTTTTCAGACATATGTGGCCTTTTTCTGCAACAGAAGAGAGACAGAAAAAACAGAGGAGGGGGAGCAAAGGAGGACTAGTTTTTGAATGAAATGTAACTTGTGGGTAAGTTGGTTTCTTTGGGGGGAAGGAGCGTGTGTGTGTCTACATGTGTGTGTGCATGTGTGTGCGTGCGTTTGCTCCAGTCTTTCGAGACTCTGTGTGTGTGTGTGTGTGTGTGTGTGTGTGTGTGTGTGACAGAACGAGAGCAAAAGTGCATTGTGGGTAAAGCAGTGCTGCATGTTGTCAGAAAGAAAAGGCAGCACAAGAGGATGAAAGGCAGACTTCACTAGGAAACTGGGACATATTTGCATACAGTTACTGTTCATTGTGCTTGCCCCTTAAGAGATTTTGGGAAGGAGGAGGACATTTGGTCTGGCTAATTTGATTGATTACTAGAACATATTTATATAAGAGGGTGAAATGTTGACTTGTAAGCAGATGTGTTACGAGACTTTTGTTTCTTCTTACCTGCAGTCTTAAAACAGAATGTAATATCAGTTATCAGTGGCATTTTCTTGAACTTTAAACTGTCTGTACTATCAAATTCTTACATATTCCAAAAGCTGATGTGGAAGCAGCAACTACTGTAGTGCTGCCACCATTTCATTTCTGCTGTCTTTATAAAGATCTTGAATACATAACTCAGCTAACATGCATCCTGGCAAGTGGTTTCAAGGAAGCTGGCAAAGACATACTGGTATCAATAGCAATCTCAGGTACTAAAGTTGGCAGGTGTTCCTTTCCCCCCAGAGTAAATGTGATCCTTATTAGAAACTGTGTGCGAGTATCTAGCTATTTTTAAAATGTATGTAATATATGTTGTTTAAATTGTATATATTTAAAGAGTATTTGGAAAGTTTAAACTAGTTGTGATGAAGGTATGAAGCATTTAGTCCTACTAAATGATTCTGCAATGATTTTTTTCTTTTTATCTGTTTGCTTGTTTTGTTAATTTTTTACTTACACAAACCATAGCAAATTTTGGTTATAGTGAAATAAATCACCCTACATTAACTCTGAACAGAAATTCAGTGCAGCACAGGTGTGGCTAGAATGCAGCTATGTCAAAGTTTGCAACTCTAAATGGGTACCTAAAACACATTAACAACAGAGGTGCAAACATGATCTGCTTCCAGCTATTTATTAGAAGATAGGGAGGTAATGTAAAGCCACTCTCCTGATTGGCAGATTCATATAAGAAAGTTAAATATGCTTTATATAACTTTCTGCTAGCGCATGAATCTGTGTCCACTGAAGTCGCTTGCAAAGCATCCATTGACTTCAATCATGCTTGGTCACACAGTTGAACTGAGGTACTGATCCAAAATGCATTGGTTTCTAAAGACTTGGGATCAGACCCTCAATCTTGAATGGCTTTAATTGAACTGAGCAGTTTTAGCTAATTAGTGGAGACAGTTTATATCCTGCCTCATGCCAAGGTGATACAACTGTAGAGAAGGTCATTGCATTGAACACGCACCCCATGGATTTGTCTTTTGAAACTAAGATTTTTTGTTTTGAAAAAGAATAAGTAGAAATGTGTTTTCTTTTCTCTGTGTAGGAAGAAGCTACAAAGTAGCCAGTTTCTTTTAAGAACTGATGTTTTGTTCAGGTTAATCTTATAGTTGGGCCAAGATTAGAAGTTAATTTGTATCTGGGTTATATGCCATCTGGAAAGTGGCAATATTTAAACTTAAATCAAGGTCCAAAGACTATTATTCATAGTTATCCAATCTTTTATTTTGGATTCATCTGTTACAGATGTCTTAATAAGGTTTGTTTGATCATCTATGGATTTGGACCTTATGAGAGATATGGATAGGTACCATTACAGATTTGTCTCATCTGTTGATTTAGTCTTGGATTTGTAATGTATGTAGAAAAAGTAGATGTAGTATCGTAATTGAACAGAAATGTAACTTCCCCTCCTACCTTCCATTATGTTACTTTGTAACCCCTTGTTTGTGTTCCTCTTTCTGTTCCTCTTTCTGTTCTGTGTATCAAAATGATACCTGGAGCAAAGTTTATTTGGCTGAAATTAAATGGCAGTGATTATTATATTTCACCTCAGTTTTCTTAGAGAAAGAACAAAATAGTAGCTGTTTTAATCTGACTCCAAGTCATCAACAAAAGAATGCTACACACAATGCAAGGCTTTGAAATTGAGGTGAAAAATTGCTTGCAGCTATATTTAAAAATAATTTTGGTATTTTTTCCCCCCTTTTTGAAGAAGCTCCTGAAATAAACTCTTGGGGAAACATAATTGCAATGATAATGTCTCTCTTAGAAATGGGATAATCTCAGTGAGCAAGGACTAATTTTATGGTAGGAATTGAAAATGCCAATCAAGAGAGACCTGAAATAAAGGCTCATAGTCTTTGATCTTGCACAGCTCTGTTGCAGAATGGGTACAGACACAGAATTTCCACATTTCAGAATCTGAATGTCTGAATATAAATGTCACATATTTTATTCTTTAGTGAAACACACTTACTGGTATTGCAGTAACATTAAGGGGTGCTTCTCATGGATGAGATGTCATTATGCTAGGTGCTGTACAAACACAGAGTAACAAGATCTTGCATATGTAAAATAGGGACAACAGCTGGATACAGGCAGACATCTCAGCACGTGAAAGCAACAATGAGATAGTGTAAAGAGTACATTTTAGGGTGAGGATTGATAAGCAATTTGTCAGTGTAGTAGCTGGTGTGGTTTTAATTATAGTGAGATAATTTAAAGAGAGATCTGGCAAAAAGGGCCTTTTTGTGTGACAGAGTTTAACATAACAATTAGATTAACAGAATTGTGGAAGCCAATCCAAAAAGACAATCACTAATGTTTAACCAGGAATAAAAATATGCATACAAAGCTATTGCTGTGCTTTCTGTAACAAGCTAAACTGATGGCACGTAGGTCTGCATGTTAACATCAGTTGTCATCGCGGTTTTCACATCTCAGGAATATTTTGCTGCAGTAGTCATGCCTTCTCTTAACCAGGTGACCTGCAGAAGGGATATTATTGAACAAAAAGAAATCCTAAAGGAATACAACTAGCAGGAAAGTGCTGCTCTTATATTTGTGAAATTTTTCACATGATGAATCCAAATAAAAGATGAATAAATATGAAGACAAGAGGCAAATCTACTTTTCCTGTTTGTTGCTCTAGGAATGACAACTAACAAAGCACATTTTGGTTGTCCACTGATATCCAGCAAAGACATTTCCAACTTCCAGTGTTCCCACAATTTAAAAAGAGGTTGTGCCGTGTAATTCCTGCCTTTGCTACTCTTCCTGTAAACAGGGTAAGTTAGTATATTTTGGGGAAGAAATTTAAAGAAAGCCACTACTATAGTCTTCTGTGAAACAATTTGCAGCTTACAGGGAATGCACTAGAACAGTCTCTTAATTTCATGAAAAGACTAAAAGAAAGAGGTCTCTTCTCAGCACTGATTTATGGATGCATCTACCCTTCAAACTTCAGTGTAATGTATAATTTCCCATGTTAGCTCTAAAGAGGATAGACTTGATATTGGAAGCAATCTAGCTATGATACCATGGAATTTGATGTGGGCTCAGAAGCAGAGTAACTTAGACCTGGACAGATGTTGTCATCGTAGCACTACAAACATTCAGGGGACAGGTGTGCACAACCCCTGTAGTGCCACAAAAGGGTGCAAGTGCTCCAGAAGTACTTGTTTGAAAAAGGAACTTGTCTGTAGCACTGCATGTAACATCTGTTCAGTTACATGTAGTGCTACAGGAGGTCTCTCGCTCTCTCAGTACCCCACAGTGCCCTGCTCTCCCTTCTCCCCTTCCAAGGTAGGAAGGAGAGAGAGTGGCTGACATCTTGACAGCCCACTGGGAGCAGAGCTGCAACCCAGCCAGAACTGGGAGCTAAAGCTCTGGTCCCTATGGCCAGCTGTCTGGGGGGAGCAACAGATCTGCCCATGATGGTAGCAAGACCACTAGTGGAGTGGTAGGACTGGTGTTGTTTCTACAGTGGCAGCAGTGTCACAAATGACTGCTGCTGCTGCTGCTGCTGCTGCTTCCAGGTAGCAGAGAAAGCAAGCCATCAGATATCACACCTCTGCCCTGCTTTCCAGGGCAGCAGCATCTCTCCTCACAGCCCTCCATGGAAGACAACCAGGCTGCCCAGTAGCCCCTTCTCCAGGGGAGAAGAGGATGAGCTGTCAGCAATTGAGCTCATGGACAGGCTCCCCTGGAGAGTGGAGGAAGCAAAGGAGCAGCCCCCTATCACCCTCTTGGGGGAGAGCACGTCATTGTGGTGACTTTGTAGTGGCCCAGCTAGGGTGTCGTGAACATGCATATGCCCCTCGTAACGCTCTGTTTTTTCATAGATTGTAAGGGCTGAAAGGGACCTCACAAGATCATTGGGTCCAACCCCCCTGCACTAGGCAGGAAAGACAACTCATGTGACCCCAGCAAGGTGACCGTCCAGCCTCCTCTTGAAGATTTCTAGGGTAGGTGATTGCACCACCACTGGAGGAAGCTTATTCCACAGTCTGGCCACTCTAACTGTGAAGAAGTTTTTCCTACTGTTCAACCTGAAACAGTCTTCCAGGAGTTTGTGGCCATTTTTATAGCACAACAGAGTACTGAGGGACTTGTAGTGCCACAAATGACTATCTGTCCATGGCCTTCAGCATCTTGATGCTACTGTGCTAGACTTCTTTGTGTATCTCAGGCTAGATCGTATATCTCTATACAATACATAATATTGCAGTGTGCACGTATTTAGGAGTGCTGAAAGCATAGCCACAATGAACTTCCTACTTGTCTCCTCCAAATCCTTTTCCCCCAGGAGCCTGCTCAAGCTCCTTTCTTCCAAAGCCTTTCAAGAATGAGACAAAAAATCACATTAAAAACAAAAACTCCAAAGCTCCCCTCACCCCAAACCTGCCAGAGTTAGTGGCACTATCTCCCACTCTGGTTTCTGGGTGAGCTTGGAAAGGAGTAAATAAGGTCAGCTTGGACAGAGAGGAACTTAAACAGTGGTTCTCAACCTTTTTTAGACTCAAGGCACCCCTCAGAAAATGTCAGCTTTCACCTTTTAATTGTCTTGACTATGGAAAAATCATAGAGCAGTTTTTCTATTGCAGATAACTCAGAAAGCTTGCAAGAGGTCAGAATGTTCTGGACAGTATGTATTCCTATACATACGGGATTTGAAATCTCTGGGTTTATCTTGTGAATCATGTTTAGGTGTTGGCACATCTAACATTACACAGCCCCCTGCAGGACCCTTAACAGGATTTCAGAGTAGCCCAGCATGCCCCAGCACCTTGGTTGAGAATCACTGAGATAAAGTAACCAAACGCAAGGATATCCCTTCTCGTAAATGCTGAAAAAGAAACAAGGTTTGGAGAGGGCTACACTGAGGTAATGCTTTTACTTGCCTTTTCTAGTATGGGAGGATTATTTTATTATTAATAAACATCCTAGAGAGAGACCACACTAAGGGACAGGGCCCAGAGGGTTAGAAATCCCTTGTCCAGTACTCCAGTGTAGAGAACTCCATGACAGAAGGGCTTTGATGTGAATAGCACAACAATATGATAAAGAGGCCACCCACAATTAGCATGTGCAAAAACCTAAAGAAGAGACCACTGGAAATCCTGATCTTGTTTTCCACCACAGTTTGTGGAAATCTTGTTTACCACAATTGTGCAAAATGCTGATAAAATTGCAGAGAATTCTTCAGAGAAATAACATCTATAGGTCTCATAGATTACATATCTAGATTCCAGTAAAGGTGGTCATGTCAAGTTGTTTGCTTGACAGTAGGTGCAGGAGGTGAATGAATATCAACTGCCTCATCTGTTCACATTGCCAGACCAAGCTCCTCCTTATGCAGGTCTCACGTATAAAACTTTCTGGGGGTCACTCTGTAAAAGGATTGGTTAGTGTAACAAGGGCTGCCAGGATAGATAAATCCCTGAAAACATTTGGCACAATATCAAAAATATTTGAAATGGCAGAACAGGCCCTTGAGCCAGGAAATCCATGTAATGTTAAAAGATGTTTGAGGCCTTGAAATGAAGTGTAAGTGTTCAAGAATGATCAGAGGTACACAAATGCACAATAAAATAAAGCAGTAATTGCTGTTAAGTCATGGTGAAGAGTGTGTATCATTCATCATCAATGTGAAAGCAGCCAGCCAGTCTGGCACACACCTAGGATCATTCATTCAGGGCTCAGAGAAGAGACAGGTCCAAAAAGAACATGTATACCATTGTTTTATTCTTAATTAGATGTACCCTTAAGAATTCCTGCCTTAATGTCAAGACAAACCCTGAAAATGTAGAGCTTAAAAATGAATGACCTTAGAGCACTAATTACTTCGCTAATGTAGAATGTTTCCATTAAACTTACTT
Organism: Gavialis gangeticus; assembly: GCF_001723915.1. Classification (NCBI taxonomy): domain Eukaryota; kingdom Metazoa; phylum Chordata; order Crocodylia; family Gavialidae; genus Gavialis; species Gavialis gangeticus. The sequence continues at coordinate 16,486,468 of NW_017728994.1, read as the reverse complement.
AAAAACTTAATGCATCTCCCCAGTACTTTACAATCCCTTCAGAGCAATACTATTCCTGACACCTAGTCTGGTAGGGTCTCCTTCTGTTGAAAATTAGTCCGTTCCCCCCGTTACAGCTTCATCCAATATGATAAAGACATTATTACAGGTAGTTAATTAGATGTGTGCTAATTAAAATGAACAAACAGTTCCATTACATGTTAAGACCCCTAATTTTTGTTCACTTTTGTAACCCAATTATGGCTCCTATAAAAGTTCTGAGAAATCAAAACTTGGAACTTTACAAAAAAATCTTAATTTTTCACAGTATCTGTGAGACTGTACCTCAACTCTTCTGTCTCAGAGGTAATACACTTCTCTCTGGCAACAGATGACTCTACATTCTGGAAGTGAACAAAATCATGCAGGTCTTGGCAAATATAAGCTCCTTGTAATTTGATTTAATGATGATATTTAATGAAGAAGGCTTTCCTTCTCTCACATATTCAAGGTGTAACTTTTTTTAAATGACATTTTCAAAAGCATTGCTCTCTGACCTATCTAGACGCCAGTTGAAATCAAGAAGAATTTGACTTAAATGCGAGCAGAAATAGGACATTGCTCAGCATTTTTAAATAACCAACTTCTAATGTCTTATTTTTATTCCTAATGTTAACCTTTTTATTTTTTCTCCAAAGCCTGAGCTTAAGTCAGAACCTACAGCTGCCCTTCCACATATAATTTAGCATTATTAGTGAGCTTGACTGTCCTCTTGTTTGTTTTAATAATCCACTACATTTAGGCAAGTTTCAGAAGTTGTCTTATTTTTTTATTAGGTATCAGTAGGAAAGGAAGAAGTGAGCTATTAAGAAACAGTATCAATGAATTATTAGTGTTTTGGCCACAGTCGTAGGAGAGGTGTTTGTGTTGCAGTTATACTCCCTGTATTATCTTGCAAGTCTGTTCAGCTATTCAGGAATTTCAGTTTCAAGCCTTACCATGATACCAAGACTTTCAGTAGAGTCTTTCATGATTTACTTATTCATGAAGACTCCAGTGGCTTATGTAGTCTTGATCCTGCTTGATCTGTCAGCAGCATTTGATTCTATTGATCACAGAATGTTATTTGACTGCCTTGAGCAACTTGCAGGTCTCCCAGGTTCTGTTAACGTGGTTTACTTATATTTTTCAACATTCTCATTTTGTTGCTGTCAATAGTTTTATCTCTGATCCTCTTCCTGTTCAAACAGGTGTGCTATGGGGTTACGTCGTGGACTCCATGCCCTTTAATATCTGTGATTATACCTTTACTAACTCTGTTGATGTCTGGATTTATTTTGTCTGTTTGTTCTGATATAGTATGCCAGTGATTCCCAACTAGGGTGCCATGGCACTCTGGGCTGCCTTGAGATCCTTCCAATTATGCCATTGGGTGCCATGCAATATTAGCATTGTTATGTACTAAACTTGATTCACAAGATAACCCAGAAATTTCAAATAGGAATCTATAATGTTAAAAACATTCTTCACTGTTGTAGTTTGACTGAGTTCTTTGCAATAGAAGAACTGCTTTATTATTTTTCGATAGTCAAAAACAAGCAAAAAGTAAGAGTTGACATTTTCTGAGGGGTACCTCAAATCTCTTTGGGGTGCCTTGAGTCTAAAAATATTGAGAACCACTGTACTATGCTTTAGTTTCAGTGTACTTCACTGTCACATCTTCGGTCCTGAATGCAGGAAAATTCCTTTTGTCTTAAATCTAATAAAATCACATGTTTTCCACTGTAAAAATGACCTTGGTCCTTTGTTGCTATTACTTTACCTTTCTTCTATGTGTGATCATATGGTGTTCTCAACAGTAAAGAAACCCAAGGGTTATCTTTGAGGAAATGTCTTTGTTGGTGATTGGGTGATTTGCCTAAAAAGCCTTCGAATGACTTCACGTAGAGTAATTAATGAATGCTAGGAATATATTCTGTTATAGAAAAAATTGCATTGTGTTGTGCATGAAAACTCAGATCCTTACTTATAAACTATCATGGTCTTAGTCTCCGAAATCACTGACCTTCTGAAACCTTCTGCTGCAAGATGTTCATGATTTGTTTCCAGTTCTTTGTAAACTTCATGAAGCAAAGAAATGCAGGTGGCCATGCTTTAGTTACATTTTTGGATAAACTTTTATTTTAAAATGAATGGATACCTGCCTACTTGCTTTTTGAATATCCAGTTAGACTTTCTATCTGCTGTCTTATCTATAGATCCTTGTAATACGAAGGCCCAATAAAAGAATGTGGGTTCTTTTAAGTTCCACTGTAATTCATTGTGAGTAATGATAATAATTTTACCTTTGCATTTCTATAGGACTTTTCTTCGCAAGATTGTCAATATATGCCAGGTTGTATGATTTTTAAATTCCCCAAGGCCACAGTTCTGACATTGACTTGCAAGTGGTTTTTTGACCTTCATTAGACTTCTTGTTAACACACTTCTTGCTCTCCATAACAAAATGAACCCAGACTGTTAGTGATCATATTGTCTTAGTATGTGTCCAACTTCAAATCCACTAAAGCCAGGATGTTCAGAGTTAAGACAGCCATTGCACATGTAATTTAGCTCCTCAGTACCACAAAGAGCAGCTTGTGTTTTTTTGCCAAAGAGCCTCCAGACAGTAAATGATATTACAGCTGCACAAAATGCATTTACATTGGTCCCAATTTTTCATTTGTTATATGTGCAGACCTTCTGTTGATCATATCTTAGAAAAGGACTTATTACGGACACTGCAAAAGATGTAGCATATATCTACATCTGAAGGCAGAGCATTGAGTTTGTGGTCTTGTGGGACAATGTTCCATGGAGGTAGATGAATGACAAAAGAAGCAGAGAGTTGGGTACTGATTTTTGCAGCAGTTTCTTAGCTAAGAGTTAACCCTTGCCCAGGGTTTGAAGTACACTTCGACTCTTGGGGGGGGAAGGTGGTCTGCAAAAAAAAAATTGGGCTGCCAATCACAATGCCCTAATAAAATCGGTGCCCCACCCTGGTCATGATTTGTAAATCTTATGGAAGGGCTCTTGTCTCTTTTGGGGGGGCTCAGCCCTCCTGAGCTCCAACATAATTCAAACCCTGCCCTTGCATGTAATGACCAGATACAATGTAGCATAGAGCACTGAAGGTTTTTCACCTATTGTTTCTACTCTCCCCACTCCTGTACAAACTCCTTAAAGTTTACAGCAGTGACTCTCAACCCTGTTAGAATCTGGAAACCCCTCCAAAACTTTTTCTTATATAATTTGGCATCACGTAGGTTGAGAATCATTGTTGTATTTGCCTCAGCTTCTCAGTGGTTTTCAACCAGGATGTTGCCACCATGCACTTCATGCAGAGCTTGACCAGGGAAGGGCTGTGGCAAAGAGTATGCTTTTGCCTGCGTTAGAGTTCTCTTGTAAGTCTAAAGCAGGTAGGTGTGTCACTGCCCACTTTTGTGCTTCTCCCAGAAACCGAGGTTCCACCTGTTCTGCACACCTCTTTCCGGGAGACACTGTGCAGTGTCAGACTGGGAAGAGCTGCAGCAGAACCAGGTGCTCCTGCCTGTTTTAGGTTTGTCAGGTAACCCTAATGGAGGCAGGAACCCAAGCTCATGCTGCAGCCCTTCTCAATTTGCCTGTGCATGAGGCATGTAGGGTAATTCCGACTGGCCTCTGTATAGCAGCACCCCTGGAAGTCTCTTGTGAGCTCCAGTTGAGGACCACTAGTTTATAGTCATAGACAACTGTTGTCTTTATTGCTTCCCTGAAATCTAGGGGACTTTTCCTTCCCTTCCCCTACAATACAAAATAATCAGAGATAATTTTCATTAGCTGCCAAGACAGATTCAGGCTTTCAGTATTCAGAGATTTTCAATGTATTACTTATTTAACCTGTACTTTTGGATCATGCATATTGCACTGAGAATCACAGTAGGAAGCCACACCTTTTAACTTGTGAGTCAGGATCAAGGAATTGCTGGAAATAGGAGTTAAATATTGAAAAACCCCAAAGAGAGACTGCTTTCTATATAAAAATGTGTTCCTCAGAAAATATAAGCCCCCATCCTTTACACAAATCAACTAACTGTTCTTGCTGATTAGTATGGACTTTAAAATGACACAAACAACACTTAACAGACTTTGTGTAAGGAAAAAACTTTAAGGAAAGAAAGGGGATATATTTGATAGCCATTGTGGTCTGAGACAAAAAGAAATGCAAACCACTAGAACTCTTGGTTCAGAGATGATACCTTTTATTAAACCAACTAAGAAATCACAAACCAATTATCTTTTTCTGCAAATTTTCAGGTGCACACACCCCTCCTCAAGCTCAGGGAAAATTTAAGATGGTAAAAAGTCCCCGTGTGTAGAAAATAATCTTCATTTTTGTGCAGAGGAAGCTGAAGATGGAAGTCTGTTCCTCTGGGTACAGAAAGCTTGCAGAAAATTTTTTTTTTGTGATTTCTTACTTGGTCTAATAAAAGGTATCGTCTCTGAACCAAGAGTTCTAGAGTTTTACATTTCTTTAAGTAAAGAAAATCATCCTTCTTGTTAAACAACTGTAATTTGCCCTGTTAGATAGGACTAACTGATTTATTTGATGTCTGTTCTTGAGGCATTTAACTAAATCTATAGCCTGCCCTTCTGTTTACTTTGGCTGACTGACAAATTAGCAAGCTATTTGTGGGTTAGGTTTGGGCAGTACCTTCCCCCTCTAACCCACACTCCCCCCACATACATATTTGAGCAGCTATTAATTTAATTGTTTATGGTGGAGATGAGTTATTATCCAGATAGGTGTCAATCAAAAGAAGCCTTTATTTTGTTCCAGGGGAGTCTTTGTGAATATTATCTCCACTATGTAAAGAAAGAAGAAACTATTGCACTCTATGAACATCCTGAAGTTTGCTCTGTTTAAATGTCAGGTAATTTTTGGAACAGGAGAATGTGTAAGATATTTTCCTAGCCCTGAACCCATCTAGGATTTAAAATGTTCGTTTTTATGTCTACCAATTAGAATAGGAACCTCTCTCTTATGGTATTACACATTACCATTTTCTTTGACCACCACCAATAACCAAAATCACACTTGTGTTATAATTTGTATGTGTATTATGCAAGTACAAGAAAAATCAGGTGTACTTTAAAGCCTGACATCCTTTTTCTTGTGCAACACTACTGTTGTTTGTATGAGCCCATTCCTTAGAGTAGGTTGAAGAGGTCTGATGGATTCTACTGTACAAAAGTGTCATTGTGTCTTGTAAAAAAATAAATACAGATTTATAATTTATACAGTGCAAGTAATATAGAGAGCTTAGGGAACTGCTGAGTAATGAAGGAAGTATTCACCTGGGTATAAACAAGTCCTATGTTGTATAAGCTGAGCATGCACCCAGAGCCATTGCTAACATCTACTTGTTCTAGAAGTTATTGCAAATTAAAACATTGAAAGATGAATAGACTTGTCATTTGTTTTCCTCTTAAGCAGCGACATGTTTTCTAGTTCATGTTGTTGGCACTATACAGCTTGAAATTTTTCATAGTTTTGCATCTACTTAACCTTTAGTGTTTTTTGTCAAGATTACTCATGACCTTGTGACCTAGACTTAGTAAAATATGCTCTTATAGGCTGCCAGCTACTGTAATGGAATTAGACCTTTAAAATAATCAGACCTGTCAAAGGGACTTGTAATCCTATGAGCTTTAAAAGGTTTCTTATCTCCACTTGAATATACATTTGACTTGGTTAAGGTTCAATTTTGTTTTGTTTTTCTTTGTTTTTCCTTTTCTTATTTAAAAATCTACAAGAACCTTTGCATAGAGAAGAAAAATATATGGTGCTGTCTTTCCTTGTCTCAGTTCTGGTAGTATTTTTTGAATTCTCTCCCTTTCTTGTTGCACCTATAGAGCTTCCATTAACAATAATGGAGGGTCTGTAAGTATTTCATTGGGAGCACATCCCCTAAAGTAAGCAATAACCACACTCCAGTGTGTGCATTTGTCAGTCATTGTATACCACATGATGACATGAGTTAGAATGGAATGTCACTCTTGCTTTGTGTGGGTTTTTTAAGTCAATTTACTGCTTGCTGAGGGTGCTGAACTGACAGCTCTAGAAACTGATGTCATCTGCTTATCTGCAGAGCAAGTATAGCAAGGATAGTAACAGTGCACATTTCCTCCCCTTGCACCCCCACTGTGCCTTACCCTGAGCTGAAGGGAATACATTTACAGATAAAGGGTCATTTACTCTGTACCAGTTCAGTCTTTGCTTCCCTGCTGAGGCTGGCTGTGAAAACCACCACTTCCTAGTTAGGTGAACGCTTTCCCGCTAAGCACTGGAGCGAGTCTATCAGACCGTTCCATGCAAGCTGCAGGACAGCTGGTTTAACAACTGTAAGTCACTGCTGAACAGGAATGTTGTGAAATAGAGAACTAGAGGTGAAGACCTCTGCTTTCCAGTTGGTAAAACATCTCTACTGCAAAGTGTGCATTTTCTGTCTCTTAATAGCTGGGGGCTCAATGGTAACACTTGAAATGCTGAAAATAATCAAGAATTTTTGGAGTGATATCTTTTATTGGACCTACTTGCATAATTGGGAGAGATTCTAGACAAGCTTTCAGGAACAAAGTACTAAAGTATTTTTGCAGCCTTCATCTCTGTTCTGAGTGTCTCTGTCATAAACAGATTTGATGTTCACAATACTTCTGTGAGGTAAGAACTGTTATTCCCAGATGGAAAGCTTGAGGTATAGGTGAAATGACTTGGCCAGAGTCATATAGGAGATGTCTGGAAAAATCACTTCATTTGAGCCTATGTCAAGCCCAGAGCCCTATTTATTTAACCATCTTCCCTAGCTACAGTGTAGTTGTCCATCTGAAACTATTTGTCTCAAATTATTAGATTTTGTTAACATTGTTCTGATTAGTTAAAGATTAATCTGGCTTTGACTTCTGAAGGAACTGTGCTGTGCTGACTCAGTTCACCAACACCAGGAAAATGTCTCTCAGCAGAGGAGGAGAGGAAAGCTAACCAAGTGCTGCTGTTTGAAAATACGTTTCATCTGAGCCCATATGTATAATTGATGGAGGGAAATGTACTGCAACCCGTGCGTTTGTAAGTGATAGACTTTGTATTGTAGAGAAGTTTTACTTTGTATTGTTCTCATATGGTGCAGTGGACATTGTACGACATAAACAGTAAAAAATAAAATATGGTCCCTACATTCAAACTGCCTTTAGGAGCTAGTAAAAGGACAGCTAGAAGCTGTCTGAAGGTGAAATAAATGGGGGTAAAGGCTAGAGTAAAAGGACCTTTAAGTATAGAGAACAAATGGAAGAATTCCCATCTTTCCATATTGGAAATTGCTCCTATGTCATCTTTGGAAGCCTTCCAAGTCATATTTGGGAGTCTCCACGACCAGTCAAACTCAATATTGAATGCAAAAGTTGGACCCTACAAATAGAACAGATAGCTTCTTTCTCCTGTGGATTTCTAGTGACAAGTTTCCAAATCTGCTGTACAACAATCCTCCGTATAGCAGTGATTCTCAACCAGGGTCCCTGGGCACCATGGGTGTTGCCAGATCCTTTGAAAGGATCCTCCCAAGATGAGAGGAAATGAGCAGATAAGTGCAGGCTCAGACTGCCTGCTGCCTGGACAATCCCTTATGCACACTGCCCAGCTGTTCTGCAAGGAGGTAAGCACTATAATATATAAATTAGTTTTTTTAATTGAGTGCTACTCAATTCGCAGAAGTTAGTGTCTCAAGTCCAAAGAAGTTGAAAGCCACTACTGTATGTTTAGTGTGATAGAAAACGGGTAAATTATGCATATAAATCACTAGAAACATTGAATTATGCATATAAATCACCAGAAACATTGTGAATTGACTATCCCTTTTCTACCCCAAGAGGCTAAATACATGGACAAGAAGGTATTCACAATGCTTGCCAGTCCAAGAACAAGTGACTGAGCTCATCAGCTACTGCTAGCTGATGCAGGTACCACACCGCATTCCAAAATATTCCAAAATAGCCAGTGACCATCAATATAACTATCTCAAGCGATTTGTTGACAGGTAAAGTTGCATTTTTGTCACAAGACACGGGCCCTCTATGATTTTGAATTTAAACAAAATTGTCTGTGACATTTTGGGTATGTTAGACGTAAATTAGAGTTAATTCTTGGATATGAAAGGGGTGTAGTGGCCTCTGTGGTTTCTCAGGTTTCTGGAAAGTAAAGTCCTATAGTTTATATTGCTGGATTACAAGAAATGTTTGCTGTGCTTGTACAGTTGCATTTATTGCAAAGAAGACAGGAAAACAGCTCAGGTAAAAGAGAATAGTGGCTCTGTCCTATTTACCTTTCCACCCTGGTACAGTTGGCTTGGAAGGTAAAACCCTAAACTTGTGGGTTTAAATGATTTTAAGTTGCTTGATATATGTAATAGAATGATTTTATCAGAATTTCTTTTTTCTTTGAGACAGTCATCAGGATTTTTTGACATCTTTTCCCTTCTCTCCCCTCCATAATTAGACTATGCCTTTTCACATAATTTGCTACGGTAGACCCTTATCCCATCTACTGTTGTGTGGAACCTTTTGTCTCTGTTTCACTTGCTGAATTATATCTTGGATGAGTTATTTATAGCATTTGATGGCTATTCTTTGATGTTTTTAGTAATGATCTTATGGAGTCAGTCCACTTTCCGATAGCATCATAAGAACCACCATCACAGGTGGCACTAATTGGCACTATCAGTGCCAGCTTTACTTTAGAGATCGAGGGTATGAGGGAGTGTTGAAACTGCACAGTACTCTGTCATGTAGACAAGATCACATGAGACTATGGTCAAGACACAATGGTATGACAGCATGTGTGTGACCAAATGTGGTTAATCCATGATGGTGAGTGTGTGCACCAGTGCCAGGAGACCCTTGCTATATGTCTTGTATAATTAGGTAAAGAACTTCAAATAGCTGACTCCAGTACCAAGTTTCCTGGCCCTGATTCTCTACTGGATTCTTCATAGAATAAAGTAAACTTATGGAAAATCATGTCTTAAAAAAACCCAATACTTGTTGTCTCATTTTTCATATTTTAGTGAATCCTTTTCCCTTTAAAAAGTGTTTTAGTGATAGTTTGAAACATATTATTTTTAGATGCCTACAGTATTTGAACCATTTCAATAACTGCTCAGTATTTCTAACAAGAAGTATAGTCCTGTGGATTTGCGCATGTGACAGAAATCATTATGTATCAATTTTGGCAATGGTGACTATTTAGAGTAAAGCCCAAATGAATTAATTAGCACCGTATATTGATCATTACTGGTTTTAAGATGGATTCCCACCTAAAATGAATACATTTGGTACTATACCAGAATGAGTATATCTGCATGGCACAGTGAGGTACCATGCAGAGTTATCTAAGCTGGTTCTAGATGAGCTAGGTCAGATACCAGGAGCAGGATAATCACATAGTGCAGTTGCTTAGCCCAAGCTGTGAAAGCAGGGTTTATTAGCCTCAGCAGAGTGCCTCTGCTGCTTCTGGTACCCCACCAGAAGCTAGCTCACGTATCTTTGCACAGGCCTGCCTTGTTTGCTCTCAGCTCCCTGGTTCTCAGTGATATATGCCCTCTTTGTCGAGAGCACACACCCACACTGACTGCCTCTGAATACTGCAAAGGTTTGCCTAAATCATCCAAACTAATGGGTGACAGGCACTTTCCTTGAAATATGCATTCAGCTCGTCAGCCATTTAATCAGTTTAAGGACATACAAATTGCAAAAAGTGTCAGGGTGACCCACAGCGGATTGAAGTGAGAGAATTTATTTGAATGAGGCAGAGTTAGATTGTAGAATAATGCCCTGCGAGTTAAACACTTTCTTTTTAAACTGGAGTCCTAAATAAAGCTAGAGAGGTTCTTTTGTAACTCTGTTCTGTCTACATACAGCTTTGGGCTCAGTGTGCAATGGCAGTTGTCAATAACTGTCTCAGTTTTAGCTTCTGCCTGCCTGCATGTATATAGTAACCTAGCTGTAAAAATGTCTTACAGCCTGAAATATGGAAGACAGTGCTTTAGCATGGAAGTAATATTCATTTTTTATCAGTTGGCATTACACTGAGATGTCTTTGTACTTGCTGATCTTCAAAAAGAATGTAAAGAGGTTGCAACATGGTACAAAAGCTTTATCTAAAAGGGTCTTAGTACTTTTAGCTGTGGGATAACTCCGAATTTCCATTATCAGTTGAATCATTATGAGGCACCTTTCTAATTATGTCATTATGCTATTTTGTGTGGTTTTATCGATAGTACTGAATAAAATTTTCAAAAATTCTAAAATCCCAGTAGAGACCTTTGCTGCTAAGTCACTAAGGTATGTTTACCCACTGTCTCTGTCTAAAATGAGAGCCTACAGCTGAGCTTAATCTGTTTAGAAATCAGTTTTACATGAATTAAGTACCCTAGGGAAAATCTAAGTGGCTCACTCTAGAAGTTTCAGCTACAAATTTCATCGATGATTAAGACCTTTCTAGTCTGTCCTTAACTCACCCTGCTGTGTCTATTTAGAGCATGGGTCAAAGATCATGATGTATTCTATATGTGCTGTAATATCTAGACATACCAGCATGGATCAAAGATACTCAGATAATCAGCCTCTAGAGACTTTCCTTATTTAAGCTGCTCCTCATGTTCTTGTAGCGTAGAGTTCTGTGAAAGAGGTATTTCCAACTCTTTTTGTCATTGTTGTTAGCTTTATTAATTCCCCAGTGTTGGTAATTTCCCTCTTAAAAGCTTGAAAATAATTCCATTTCTTCAGAAAATATCATTGAACAAATTCTGTCTTGACAATAATGTAAATAAGAAAAAGAGCTGAAGAAGAGAATACCAAAACAATGATCCATTCCAGTAGCTCTTCAGTATTATGAAGCCAAACTTGGTGATAACTCTAGTCTGGCTGTGACTCAAAAGTTTTGGATCTTAAGAATTTACTACAGTTTTAAATTCATGTTAGATTTGACCTCAGTGATTTAATTTAACAATGTGAGAATGATGGCTTACCTCACACCCAATCCCCAGGACTTCTTAATTTTTGCATCATTCCTTTTTGCCTCTGTATCTCCCACTCTAGACTACATTCTGCCTTGCCAAATTTTATAATTTGGGATATATATCCTTTTCCTAGAGCACTTGTAATCTGGATCCAGTGATTTCTCCAAAGCCTGGGACAGAGTCAGTAAACCTCAGGGATAAGAAGTATGGGGGGGAAAAAAGGCTAAAGCCATCTCTATACTTAACATTCTGCTGGAATAGTAATTCTAATTAGGGATGTGGTTATTTAGGGCATTCTACACCAACAAAAGTCCTTGTATTGGTGAAGTTATGCAAACAGAAAACTCAGGGAAGTAGTATAAGCAGTACCATCAAAAGTTTTCTGCCAGAATAAACTTCATTTATGCAAGGCAAACTGGGTGCTATAAGAGAGGATACATGTTGTTACGATATTGGTCTACAGGGAAAAGGAGTCAGAACTCATGGCAGAGGTTATATCCTTTATTAGACCAATTAGATATTTGCAAAAAAAAAAAATTTTATAAATATCTAGTTGGTATAATAAAAGATATCACATCTGCCATGAGTTCTGATTCCTTCTGACTGCTATAATAAACTTTTTCCGGGCTGTCTGCATGGCTAATAGTAGTCAGAACCAAGAAATATTTCAGTTCTCAGACTGGCTAAACTTCTCAGTGCTTATCTGAACTTGTTAACATTTTCTGAGGTCTCACTCATCACTGTTTTTTCTGCAGTCCTCTCTTAGTGTTTTGCACAGGGTATTCATATAACCTGGACCTTTCCCTGCAGTTATTTAGGGAGCATAAGCACCATGAATATATTCTAAAAGCTTATGAAGTTAGTTAAGGTTGGATCTTCACATTTGCACAAAAGACATTAAAAAATAATTCCCATAAAGTCTCCTATGGAGACTCTTCAATATCAAAATAGAAAAAGCCATCCTGTTCATGGCATTATATTTCCGTCTATCTTGGAACCTGCTCTTAGTGTCAAAAATAGTGGTGGTGTGCCAGTAAACCTGAATAGTCTGCAATTTTGTAAGGAGATTGTGTCTGCCTGGTCTCAAGCATACGCTCACATGCTGCCGTGGCATGTGCGCCTGGTGTTGAGTGCTGCATGAGCTCCTGTGACCTCTCAAGGGGCCCTCAATCACCCTGGGGAAAGCACTCCTGCCATGACTTTCATTGAACCTTCACTGGTGGGTTCCCCTGTTGAGGACTCTTCCAAGTTGGCCACTCCTCTTGACAGATATTTGTGGGGCTCCACCTCTCCTACACCCCTTCCATGTGCCAGCCTCCAGGACAAGCCACCTTTGGTCTTTGTGTGGCTTGCCTTCTGGTCTTGTCAATCCCTGCTCTTCACACCACCTGGACTACAATTGGTTCTTCCCTGTCACTGTACTCTAGGGGCAACTGGGTTATCTTGACCTCCTGGTGTTTCTTCAATGACCAGCTGGCCGTTTGCCATAATTCTGAGGCTGCTCCAGTCCTTGGAGCACTGCCCGTGCTCCAGCCCCCTCCTTGGGGCCCTTCTGTGCTGTCTCTGGCTGAAAGAAAAAAAAGAACAAAAACAAAAAAGGAAAAAATAAAAGAATCCAGGCACTACAAAAAAGCTGAGGGGATAGGTTAGGAGCCCTTCCTCTCTCACTGCCCCAGTGCATGAGGCTTGGGATGTCCCTCAATGCCATTCCAGGTCTTCTCCCCTGTCGAGGATCTCTTGCTCCCCTGGAGACTGATCTGCTGTTGCATGCTGGTGCTGCCTGCGCTCGGCATGGAGAGCACTTTCTCTGTCAACCGTCTCCACCACTCTCCCCACGTCTCTCCCAGTGCTGGCTTTTATTCCGGCCGGGTGGTGTTCTACGATGACATAATCTGCTTGTGCCAGCTCCAACCGGAAATAAGCGCGGCTCACAACATGAACCACATGGGTGTTTCCTCCTGCCATGGCTCGTCCTGCACTCCACAGCCTGAAATTGGTCAGTTTGCCGTGGTTTCAAGGCTTTTCATAGATTTCATAGACATTAGGGCTGGAAGGGACCTCAGAAGATCATAGAGTCCAGCCCCCCCACCCAAAGGGCAGGAAGTCAGCTGGAGTCATAGGATCCCAGCAAGATAAGCATCCAATTTGCTCTTGAAGGTATTCAATGTAGGTGCTTGAACCACCTCCAACGGCAGGCTGTTCCAGACTTTGGGGGCTTGGACAGTAAAGAAATTCTTCCTTATGTCCAGCCTGAAATGGTCTT